>NC_071100.1:30370000-30605000 GCF_024256425.1 Clarias gariepinus
AATACTACAAGTTCATCCTGACACGAAACTTTGAGGCGCTGAATTCGAAGGGAGGAGGAAACCAGGTTACTCTGCTCAACATCATGATGGATCTGAAAAAATGCTGTAACCACCCCTACCTCTTTCCTGTTGCATCCATGGTGAGACTTGCATACAGTTACCACGACTTATTTGTGGCTGGTCACATCAAATCAGATATTAAGTTGCATTTTGGGTGATTTGAGCAATGCATATTTTCAGATTGCTGATTTTGAAAACTCAGTTGTGATTGTGATAGCAAGTTTTTTACTCTACTATGTCAGGTTGCTGATGAATAACCAGTAAGACTTAGCAAAGACAGCCTCAAAAAAAGTAGAAATCCTATTTTAAGATTTTTTTTTATTTATTGAAGATTTCATGACGTAGCAAGAAAGCAGGAATCCTCCGCATAATTTCTAATATGGCCCTACTACCCCTAAAAATAACTGCTCAGGAGCTTCGACGAAAAAAGCTCATTTTTTTATTACAACTGTAGTAACCAGTTTGGATAGTGTTCATTAAAGTGCATTGAAAAAAAAAAAAATTTGATTAACCCCTTTTTAACTGTGTTGAAGAATCAAGAAGATGAGGGTGTATATCAACTGGATGGAAGATTTGATACTTTTCACCTACTTCACACTATTGGCCATACAAAACCAACCTAAACAATGTAATCCATCCATCCAGGAACCTCTGTAGTCTAACTAGGGACCATAGAGGCCAATGGTGACAGCGTATTTATTCCCATTCTGTACAATTGTGGTAGGACCCCCTGTCAACATTTATATGCTCTTTCAAACACTACGGGCAATTTGGGAACGCCAATTAACTTTAATCTGCATGTCTTTGGACTGTGGGAGGAAACTGGAGAACCCGGAGGAAACCCACCAAGCACGGGGAGAAAATGCAAATTCCATGAAGACAGATCTGACATGGGAGTCAAACCCAGGACCTGTCACTGTACAATGCCTAACTTATTATGATGGGTCACATTTATCATGCTTATTAAAAGAGTTTTCCGCACACCCCTATGCATGCACAATATAGAATTTTTAACAGTGACATCACTATTGCTTAGTAAACAAAAGAATCTGAGTTTAAATTCCAGCTGGCTCCATCAGCTGGTGTTCACTATCCCCTGTGGTTTTCTTTGGGGCAGTTGTACCTCAGTGGTTGCAACTCAGCAATAAAAAAAAAAAAAAAAAAACTTGCACTTGCACTAACACTTGCTTGTATTCTGTCATCACTCAGTTGGATAAAAGAGCCTGGCAAATTAATTCAATATAAATGCATTCTTTTGTCCTGAATGTTTTTGTAGTAATCGTGCTGCCATCTTGTGTCCAAAATGAATACTGCAAGATTGGTCAGTTCATATAAGACTTGTTTCTCAAAAATGAGTACTAAATGTGTATTTAAGGATAGCAAATATTCAATTCAGTTTAATACAGTTTTATTTATATAGAACTTTTAACAATGGTCATTGTTGCCAACCAACTTTACAGAATTAAAATATGGAAATATGTAAGAAAATATGTATAAATTATTTTGGGAATGGGAGTGACGGTGGCAAGAAAAAACTCCCTGAGAAATATCATTTTAATTTAAGCTTCTGCATGTTTTAATTTCTTCATAGGACTTAACATTTTTATCATGAATACCACATTCTTTTATTCTTAATATGCCAAATATACATTGCGGATGCTGTGTGTGTGTGCATTATAGGAAGCTCCAAAGACACCAAGTGGTGCATATGAGGGAATGAGCCTCACAAAGTCTTCTGGGAAACTGATGCTGCTGCAAAAGATGCTGAGAAAACTGAAAGAGCAGGGACATCGTGTGCTTGTATTCTCTCAGGTAATACAGACAAAATTTCTAAAATATATGTCTCATACAGTACATAATAATAATCCACACACAGTAGTGCAGTAGTATTTACTTTCTGATGGTTATGTTTAATAAGATGACTAAGATGCTGGATTTGCTGGAGGATTTCCTGGACTATGAGGGTTATAAATATGAGCGCATTGATGGAGGAATCACTGGAGCACTACGCCAAGAAGCCATAGACAGATTTAATGGTGAGAATTTCTATAAAGAAATCTGTTTATGATTGTTGTTCTGTATTGAGAATCATGTTTTAGTTTAACTATAGTCTAAACCAGAATTCCAGGCTAACCAAGGAATAAAGATTAGGTCCATGTCATAAACTTACAAAACCCTAACTAGGTATTATACAAGTAGAAAGGTTTATTAACGTTCTTTATTTATTTTGATGGTTATATGTTTTTATTCTATATCCTATATTGAGATTATTCCCAGCTTTAGTCACTTGCTGCTTTTATAAACTGTGAAAAAAAACTGCAATTAATAATAGCCTATAACTTTCAAGTGTGAATGTAGTTTTAAAGTTTTATTGTGTTTATTTTTCATTACAAATGTTTGGTTAACATACAACGGGTGTTCAAGTCAAACCGGGACTTTGGTTATGCAGAATAACTGAACACAGGTATAAGTGTACTTGCTTTTAACTACCTTTATTCCTTTATATAATCGGCTGCTACATTAATGCACTTATCCCAGCGTTTTACTAGTGTCTGTATACCAAGTTAGAAAGGTTTCTCAGTACTAAGACTCTGGCCTCCAAGAACTATTTTAATGGCCCAAACATGTAGAAATGGCTTGGAACGAGGTCAGGACTGCACTGTCAGGACTGAGGATGTGGCAATAACTCCCAGCTGAGTACCTGTTAGGTGCAAGTGGTGTTCATGAATAATTTCAGGGCACTGGTGGCTCAGTGATAGGTGTTTCACCTTCCATGCGGAAGGCCCGGATTCGATTCTCAGCCAGTGCCCAAACCCCAGCCACTGCAGTGCAGTGCCGGTCCCAAGTCTGGATAAAATGAGAGTTGCGTCAGGAGGGAGCATCCTTCTGCCAAGGAAGGATGCGCCTGTATGTGCGGACCGGATGGTCTACTGTGGCGACCCCTTCGCCAGATGCAGCTGAAAGAGCAACAAGGGGTTAGTAAATAATAGTGTGTACAGTTCTAACAGACAGATGAATCTTTTCTGCAAGTTGGCCACAAGTTATTAGTTGATCATTGAGGATCAGGCGTTCCACTCACTGAATGTGTAGGAACAACAGGTATTGTCATTCACAGACATACAGCCTTTTTTTTAAACATATGCATCATTCAAATATTTTACTGCTGCTGAGAGTCTCGTCAACATGCTGTGTTTGACGTTTTCTATGTTCTGATTTGACTTTAAAAAAAAAAACTCGTAATTATGTAAATTTGAAAGTTATATCATATCATTTCTTTCATCGGTGGTTAATTTATTTCTACCTCATAACCATGACCCTCTTCTACCATTTGTCTCATCAAGGGAAATGACATAAAGTTAATATGTCCAAATTTTCTTCTAATTTCAGCTCCAGGTGCTCTTCAGTTCTGTTTCCTTCTGTCTACAAGGGCAGGGGGATTGGGAATCAATCTGGCAACTGCGGACACAGTCATTATATTTGACTCTGACTGGAACCCTCATAATGATATTCAGGTATAGGTAACCACATGTCTAATTTTAGAGAAAGAGGGAAAGAGAGAATGAGTTATGTATTTTATTTCTATTTAAACGTCTATGTCAGTTCTGATAACAAATTATAAGATCCCTAAGAAGCAAGTCATTTGTTTGCATATTTTTTTGTGTCTCTTTATTTCTCTCTTTCTCACTCTCTTAGGCCTTCAGTCGTGCCCATCGGATTGGTCAGGCAAATAAGGTGATGATCTATCGGTTTGTGACCCGTGCGTCTGTTGAGGAACGGATTACCCAGGTAGCCAAGCGTAAGATGATGTTAACCCACCTGGTGGTGCGGCCAGGGCTTGGCTCCAAAGCTGGCTCCATGTCCAAGCAAGAGCTGGACGACATCCTGAAGTTTGGCACAGAGGAACTTTTTAAGGATGAAACTGAAGGTGAGAGAGTGTAATAAAATGGATGAATAGAAGGATGGGTCGATTACCTTGTGAATAAAGTAAAAAAGAAATTTTTGAGGCATACAATACATGCTTATAATGACAGCACATCTTTCCCAAAATTGCATTCCTGTCCGTGTCCAGCGGGAGAGAATAAGGATGACGACAGCAGCGTGATTCACTATGATAATGCTGCGATTGAATGTCTGCTGGATCGGAGTCAAGATGCCACTGATGACACGGACATGCAGAACATGAACGAGTACCTTAGCTCCTTTAAAGTAGCACAGTACACAGTCCGAGAGGATGATAAGGTGAGAGCTCATAGAAAGTAAGGAATGTTACAGAAATATTAAAAGGAAGGAGAGTAGAAAATAAGACTGGAAAGTTACGATACAGTCATGTGTAAAAGTTAGTGCCCCTCTTGTATTTCTGGGATTGTTTTGTGTAAAATTTTTTAGTGTAGTTGGTCTTAGTATTAGGTAAATACAACCTCAGATAAACAACAACCTTTTTTTAAACCATGCTATCATTATTAGATAATAATGAAGCCAAAAAGAAAATAACTTAAAATGACAGCAATAACTTAAAATAATTGTTTCCTGTATGACTATCAGTCGCTCGCATTGTTTTGGTCCCTTCTTTTTTGCTTCATTGAGTTCATATACACATTTTGTATGTGTAATAAGTTATGCATTGTATATGTGCATGTGTTTTGGCAGATTGAGGAAATAGAGAGGGAGATTATAAAGCAGGAGGAGAACGTCGACCCAGATTACTGGGAGAAACTTCTCCGGCACCATTATGAACAGCAGCAGGAGGATCTGGCCCGCAACCTGGGCAAGGGCAAGAGAGTCCGCAAGCAGGTCAACTACAATGATGCCGCACAGGAGGATCAAGGTAGGTCTGCATACATGACATATACACCACGTAAAACAATCCCAAGAGAGGACTATATCCATATTACAAATTTAAGTTTTTGTCATGTTAGCTATGCAGGAACATTATCAGCCTTACCTTTATGTTGAATTAAGACCATTGATGTGTTCTTCAAAAACATAATGAATGCTGAGTCTGTGTGAATGGAGTTTGCATGTTCTTCCCGGATGTACTCCACCTTGTTCCCAAAGTCTCAATGAATAGGGTCCAGGCCCCCATGACCTTGTACAGGACATATAAAATATATGTACAGAGGATGTGTACTGCTTTGACAGCAGTATAAAAGATAAATTAATGATTTAATTAAAATTTAGATAGATAAAAAAAAATGTAAATATTAAACTTATAGTTAAAGAGGGATGGGATTTCTATTCATAACTTTTGTTTTTAACTTCATTCATATACAATTGGATTAAATTTAGGCAGATTTTGTTTCACTTGCTTTAATCCATAAGAATTGTTGATGGACTGTATCTGTCCTTGCACCACAAATAGAGTTGCAAAAAAGATTTAAAAAATGTTTTTATTTATTTTCTTTTGACATTAACATGACATTTACACAGATCAGCCTCACCATTAACACCTCACAACATGAACACATTAACATTGATTATCAATTACTGTATATACCAGTAAAATAGTGACAGAATTATTTGCACCCAAAGCTCACCCATGCCCGCAGGGACCAAAGACCAGCCTGTCTGATCTGAACCCAGCATAAAACAACAAACAAACCACAGAAAAGAGTAAATGCTGGCCATGATGAAAAAAACATCAGACAACAAAGTCTGATCCACAGAGGCACCAGCCCTGCAACACACAGCACCCTCGACCCTGACAGGTCTTGTGGAGCCAATCCTGAGCTGCCCAGTTGGAATAAGGGAGGCCCTAATTAACACTGAGCATATTGTTTCAGGTTGTAATGTTATGACTGATCAGTGCATAAAAAGTGCTTTAAAGAAGTCTTATTGCCGTATTACTTGAACTGGTAGCTAGAACTCATATCAGGGAGAGAGCAGGCTTGCTGTTAGTGTATATGTAAATGTGTGATCATGATATCGGACCATGATGTCTGCGGTTTCAGAGTGGCATGCTGATATTTCAGACAACCAGTCTGAATACTCAGTGGGATCTGAGGAGGAGGATGAGGACTTTGATGAAAGGCCAGAAGGTGAGGAAAGCAAGCATGTGCACAGGTTCCTAAAAAAAGAACGCAGTGAACAGACGGAGGCTTTGATGTGATTAACGATGGTCCTTGCAGTGTGTGCTGTTGACATTACAAATAAATGTAGAGTAATGTTTTAAACAGACATTTGGTCGGTGTGCCTTCCTCCTGCAGGTCGAAGGCAGTCTCGGAGGCAGATCAGAAACGAAAAAGATAAACCGCTGCCTCCTCTGTTGGCTCGAGTCGGTGGCAACCTTGAGGTAAAGGTGTCTGTTATTTCAAGCACATTGGTTGTGGCTGTTTTGTTGAGTCTCTGATCTGTCACTAAAGGGGCCTTTCACAAGGTTACCCAACTTTACTATTAGCTTCACCTAACATTAGATTATATTTTTGCCATTTTTGATAACTAGGTTTCTTGGAGGAGCCTACTGTATATACTGTATATAATAATTGTTGTCAATAAGCAACAATTTATTAGCAGGAGAGGAGATCTGACTGGTGGGTGGAAATTTAATGGTGACCAAACTGGAAAGAAAATAAGTTTGGATTGTGTGTGTATCCACCCTTATTTTCTTTTCAATTTGGTCACCATTAAATTCCCACCCACCAGTCAGATCTCCCCTCCTGCTGCGTCCCTGCGCAGTGTATCAATGTAATTTGCTATGTACCCTCTTCCACAGACATCTGTAAATTTTTCCTCTCTTGACTTCTGATAGTTGTGGTATCTTTTTAAATCTTAGTCATGATTCCCATATTGTTTTTCAGAATTCAACACTGGTTTAGTTGTGCTTTCTGTTTAGCCTGCTGTTTGTTCTCTTATATCGACCCATGTAAATGGAGTAGAAGAACTTAGCACACATCTATATAATCCAGTGTTCCAACTAAAAATTAGTCTTTTAAAATGAATCATTAGAATATTTATATATTTTGTACAAAGACTTTTATCAGTTAATTGTTTTACATTAATTTATCCCAAGTTTGAGTAATAAATTAAGGTAAACACTACTGATCTATAAAACCATATGTTTAGCAGTTTGTGTAACACACAATCAGTATTAGTAAAAGGTTTGGACACAGGTTTGGACTTATTTTCTAAATTCTAGAACAATACTGGATTTTTTCAAAACAATGAAATAACACATATGGCATGAGTTAATTAAGTAACAACAACAACAACAGTCAGTTGTTATGTTAAGACACGAAGGTCATCTGTTCTGGAAAAGGTCTTGCAAGAACAGTATTGCATTTGTAAATGTCATGAAGCACCATGATGAAACTGGCTCTCATGAAGACCATAACAGAAAAGCGAAACCAAAACGTACCTCTGCTGTAGAGGAGAAGTTCATTTAGAGGTACCAGCCTCAAAAATCACCAAATAACAAACAGCACCTCAGATTAGAGGTTTTATGAAGGCTATACAGAGCATACTGTAAGTAGCAGACACACCACAATATCAAGTGTTTAAAGGAGATTATTGGGTATTTTGGATGTCTTCAGCGTTGTTTTATAATGTAGAAAGAAATAAAAACCAGGGAAAGACTTTTGACTGGTAGTGTATGTGTATATGGATGTCTTGTGTGTTAGGTATTGGGCTTTAACACGCGTCAGAGGAAAGCCTTCCTGAATGCGGTTATGAGATGGGGTATGCCTTCTCAGGATGCTTTTTCCTGCCAGTGGCTGGTACGAGACCTGCGTGGCAAGACCGAGAAGGAGTTCAAGTAAGAACCACCGATGCGCAAGGATTCGTGCAAACTAAATGAAAACACAGAAATGACTGTAAGTTGAAGATGAATAACGCACAATATGGGTAACTGCTCAATTTTGCATGTGCTCCCTTGCTACCCCTCCCTCTATCTGCAGGGCATATGTTTCTCTCTTCATGAGACACTTGTGCGAGCCGGTCGCTGACGGATCAGAAACGTTTGCCGATGGCGTGCCGAGGGAAGGCCTGTGCAGGCAACCTGTGCTGACTCGCATTGGAGTCATGAGTCTGGTGAAAAAGAAGGTCTGCCTTGTTTATTTGGCTTAAATATTTTAAATATCCCCATATTAGAAGAATTCAGTGAGGTACCTTAAAATAATATAATGTATATAAGTGAGGCAAGGTTTGGCAATTTTAATTTTTAAAAGAGTGTCTGTGTCTGAATTTATTTACCTTTACTCAGATTTAGATGTTTTTACAGAAAGTTACTTATTGTTTTTATAGGAGTTACTTTGTTGTAGCGCTGCACAGTTAATCATACTGTTTGTTTGGGTGCATGGAGTAACTGATGGATTGAGGTTATATGAGGACATTTAATTGATGTTATTATGGCTCGTATTGTGCTTTTAAAGAAATATGCAATCAATGTTAAATATGAATATAATATATAATCTGGATTTCAATTAAGATTTCAACATTAATTAAACAATTGTTATCATTTTAATCATTTGCTTTGCAGCACTTCATGTATGGTTAACATTTAATAGTTTAAATTCTTTGTTTTTGCTTTTATGCTTTTATGATTTAAAAAAAAAAAAGAAGAAATATGTGGGAAACAAAGCAGTGAAGCAGTTGAGACGTCTAGCCAAATAATGAAGTTTCCAGAAATGTTAAAGTCAGAGGTGCTTCCTGTGCTGGTGTGTGCAGGTTCAGGAATTCGAACACATTAATGGAAAATGGAGTATGCCTGAGCTAAAGCCTGAAATCACCGGGGACTCTAAGAAATCCTCAAGAGCTTCCTCACCTGCTATTAAAACAGCTACACCCACGCCAGAGCAAAGCTGCAACAACACACCCTGTACCTCAAAGCCAGGTACATAAATGCACACACACACATACACACGATGCATGAACTTTAAAATAAATGTCTGTGTATAGTGTTCACAGATAATTATGCACATGCACAATTAGCATACCGTCATAAACATACAGTCACTAAGTATTCACATAGAAATTTTTAAGCATTAGATAAGTGCAAAGGTGTAGTTGTAGTGTTTGTCCACAAGAGGGCAGAGTGAGACTGTAATCAGCAATTCCAGTACTGAACTGTATGCTATTAATTTAAACTCTCCTTCATCTTCACTTTTTACCCACAGATTGGTCCAGATGGTCCTTGCTAATGATGTATGGTTACATTTCAGCAAATTACAGGAAATGTTTTTTTTTGTTGTTGTGCTTTTTCAGTTTGGACAGCTGGATAGCATGTGTACTTTTGTCATTATCATAAGGACCAGTATTCTGATAGTGATTCCTGTGCAGATGATATCTTGTGCGGTTCTAGCCACTGATAAACCTACCAGCTGAAGGCACATATGAGCAAACATGACTTGCATGAAAAAAAAATGATGAACAGGCATACTTGAAGACACATGTCAAGAGTTTGATTTTTAACTTTGTAGCCACACCCTCTCCACCTGAGAAACCAGAAAAGATTGGAAAAGAGGGAGAGAGAAAAGAGGGTGAGAATCTGACTGATGCAGAGAAAGAGAAGGAGAAGGGCAAAGAGGGGAAAGAAGGAGAAAACTTAGACAGTACAGAATCTAAAGAGGTAAGTGTGTGGGTGTGTGGGTAAGTATAGGAGTGAAGGGTTGGCTGCATTGTGGTTTTGTGTGTCTGTGCATATAAGTGTATTTATCACAGTGAAAGATGTTCTCTTTCTGCTTCTTGCTCTCCTGGGTAACAACTCTAAAGGAGACTGAAAAAAGTACTACACCCAGTGAAAACGCTGAACCATCTGAAGGGCTCACTGGAGCAAGTGCAGGAGACTCCAGATCGAAAGAAGCTTCTGAAACCATTCCACCCTCACCAAGGTCAAAGACGGGGAAAGACAAGGCTGGAGAGGAGGACAGCCTTATTAAAGAGGCTGGTGTTGAAAAAATGAGGGAGGAATCCTCATCAGAACTTTCTGCAGTCAAAGACGAGAAGCAAGGTAGACTGATTTTGCCCTGAAGTAGACTGATTTTGACTGAAGTGCACTGAAATCAGACAGCATGGTTGAAAATTATAGACTAAACTGCAAGAATGTTAACACCTTTGTCTGTACTGAGAAAAAAAAAAAACGACCCAAAACCCACCTGAAAGAAGGTTACATGCAGTTGTTCAGTTAAAAAGTTACGAGTGGTGGTAAATATACCCAAATTCCTTTCTCAATTTAAAACGCAATGCATAGTTTTAATAACTTATTTAGTAGTATAATCCACCATTTAGTCTTTTATAGACATTTCGATGTATGTTTGGTTCGGTCTCTAGTATGTAGGTAAAAATAATCCCCACTTTTTGTCCTTTTTCTATTTCTGTAATGGCCGGGCCTTTAAAAAGAAAAAAAAAAAGAAAAAAAAAGCTACTTAGTTGTTCCCCCTAATTTAACCTCATATAATATATATATGACCCCCCTTCACCAGCTTGTTGTTCAACTCTTCTGTTGTTTAGTGGGGTGTGGCTCTTAGTGAATAGTGGTAAATTTGTCTTTTTCACCAAAGACCAATAGTTTTATTTTTTTAACTTTCAGATAGGAGCTAGCATGATAATAACTCTAACAACAACTTATGTACTAATAATTAGCTGTCGCAATACAAACTGGCTTACTGTACGTCTCATGATTACTGTCACATTGGGTAAAGTGTAGATTTGTAAGAATTGTGTTCAATTCCCAGAAGGTGTGTAATACTAAAACGTCAAATTACCTTTTTACAATTATATGATTATAGAGAAATGTACTTACATGATTTAAAAAAATATATTAAATGATAAGCTTAAATACATTAATTGTGTTTTAAAGAATAATTTAGACATACATTTTGAACATTTAAAACTTGCATACTTTTATTGGGGCATAACAACCACCCAACATTTTCCTTATAAGGAAACAAGATTTTTATTTATTTTATTTTTTTATTTTTATTTTTTACAAGATGACTGTTATTCACTATAAGAGTGTTAGATAAACTATTCCCTTATGGCATTTTATCAGGTGTCAGAGTGGTATGCCAAAGTTAGTAGTCATTCTAATTGTTACAGGAGCAGAAAAAGCGGAGAAGAGTGAAAAAGGAGGAACAGGTGAAAAAGTCACGGAGGAGAAAGAAAAGAGCGAGGAGACACCTGTTGTTACCGAATCAGCAGAAAAGAAGGAGATGGCAAAAGGCCAAGTGCAGGATGTTAAAAATGGTGAATGCTGAAGAGTTCTGTCTTATCATAAGAATCTTAAACCTCCCGTCATAAAACTGTCATTTTTATTGCCATCGCTTATATGATTACTTTTCTGGCTACAGATGAGGGCAAGATAGAAAAGGATGCTGGGAAAGAGGTCAAAGGGCAGAAAGAGGAGACAGCCAAGGGGAACTGCAAACCAATTGAGCGCCCACGGTTTATGTTCAACATTGCAGACGGAGGATTTACAGGTATAAGTGTTTACTGCAAACGTTTATTTTCCCACTGCTTCTAATTTTAAATCTACTTTCAGAACAGATCTTGTTAACACAAAAGTGTAGCAGGTTTGACTGATTGGACAAATTGTTGTGTACATGAGTTGGACTTGCACAGATAACACCATTCTGTGTTCTGTAAATATTTTTGTAGATGTGCAGCTCTGCCGTGATTTTTGCCCAGTGTCTGAGCATGTGCGCTGTTAAGATTAATGCTAAGATGACTTTGTGATCCTGAGCCCACCGTGAGCTTTTATACACAATGCTGCAGTGCTGGCAAAATATTTGACACAAACACTGGCTCAGTGATTATACAGCTTAGAGTAGGGCTGCACCAATCGTGACAATGGAATAAAATCAGCAGTATTGTGGAGCTGTGTGGGTCCATTGGATATTTTGGTAATTTGTCTGTATAATATTAGATATATTTTATCTTGTATAACTGTTTTCTTTTCTTTGTAGAGCTGCACACACTGTGGCAGAATGAGGAGCGAGCAGCAATTTCATCTGGCAAGATGAATGAGATCTGGCATCGGCGGCACGACTTCTGGCTGCTCGCCGGCATCGTACTGTATCCTTGCACATCCCTGATTTAGAGGCATTATTGTGTTTTGTGCCACCCCACCTTATTTTTTTACTTACTTACCCATAATCCTGTATTCAGCGTCAGGGGGGGCCTGGAGCGTAATTTACATGTTTTTGGATTGTGGGAGGAAACCGGAGTAGCCGGAGTAAACCCACCAAACACATGCAAACTCCGTGCTCACAGAGACGGGAATTGAAAACCGACTCGGAAGGCGCAAGGCGACAGTGCTAACCACTACACCATCGTGCCCCCTCTTTTTGTCATATTAAATTAAATTAACTGTAATTAAAATAAATTATATAGATTAAATTAAAGAAATATGAACAAATCCTTTACTTTAAAAAGCTCTAAAGGTGTCTAAGATAAAATTTGGTTTGGTTTGGTAAACCTATTTGGTTTAACAGCCTCAGCAGCAACCTAATTTCCCCTCTCGTCTGTTACAATCATTCAGCATTTAGCATCACCAGTATGACTGGCCTGATTATCTGTTAATATCTACACCTGTACTCACTAGTTCCTGCTTTAAGTTAGATATTTGTTAATGCTTGAATGATTCATAGGTTTGCAAACAAATGCATAACTCTGAAACGGGTCAGATACTGGGACTGAACTGAAAATAAAAGCATTGCCAATAATGAGAGCCAAAAAAGTGCTTCAGGAAGCCTGAAGAACTATTTCTTAAAATACAAGGCTCTTTGGAAATATAAAGAAATGAGTGGTGGCTCAAGACTTTCGCACAATTCTGTATTTCACATACAGCCATGTTAAGCTAAATATAATTTCTGTTAAAGTGGAAGACTGAAAATATTAGGGCTGGGCGATTAATCGAAAAAGTAATCGAAATTGACAATTAGAACTTATAATTGATTAAATTTTCCCAGGTCGATTATTTCAATTACTTTCCCTTTAAAAACATTATCGCGTGTGGAGTCACGTGACCCCGCTCCGTTATGTTATTTCGCCAACATGTCGAGCATGGAGAGCTTAAACACAGACAACTGAGCAACAAGAGCAGCCTGTACCAAAGAAAAATGCAGTCTTCGTTATTTGGACACATTTTAGCTTCAGTAAGGATGACACTGAACAAAATGAAGTCAGATGTAGATACTGTAGAAAAACAGTTTTGACGCCCAAAGGTAACACCACCAGTTTGTTTCAACACTTAAAGCAAATCACGTGTTATGAAGGCAAAATAAATAAATAAAATAATCGTTCATTAATCGTAATCGAGTTAAAATGTTCAATTAATCGAGATTTTGATTTTAGGCCAAATCGCCCAGCCCTAGAAAATATATATATTGTAAGTGTGTAGATGTCATGCCTCAAAATCAAGAATAAACCTTAATCCTCAACCCTCAACAGTCATGGCTATGCTAGATGGCAGGATATTCAGAACGACCCTCAGTTTGCCATCGTCAATGAGCCGTTTAAATCCCAAGCCAACAAAGGCAACTTCCTAGAGATGAAGAACAAGTTCCTGGCCAGGAGATTTAAGGTGAACATAATGACTTTGAAAGTGTTGAGAAATTATGCCAGATTACATTATGTCAGTCATTGCAATATACTAAAACTTTGGTTAAGCAAGTTATTTTGGTTACTTTTTGATGAGTAAGCATGACTCATCATAAACACACACATAGAGAAGAGTGACAAATTCAAGGAAGAAACAACAGTAAGTCTTAGTTCGGCTTATGCCAGAACAGTTTCAATGAGCTTTGGCACGGATACAGGTCTCTAGAACATTACTGATGTCACCCCCAGCATCCCTCCAAGATATATTACCTAAAGTGGTGTTTTGATAATGGTCATGAAGAGGGCTATCTTATATATCATTCCAGAATCTTTCAAAAATATTGGGATGAGTTATTGGGATGCTGACTTCAATGGCCATAGTACAGGAATATGCCAACTAATGTACAGAATGTAGAAGACTGCTTTGTTAACCTGTTAAAAAAGTTGTGTTATGCATTCTGTCAGGGTCGTGAAAAAGGCTAAAATAGCATCTACCGTCTTCAATTAAATGTGATTTGTTCAAATTTTGCTTATTAAATATAAGCATTGCAAAAATATTGAAATTAATATTTAAAGCATTAGCAATATTAATTCATATTAATGTGTGAAATTAAATTAAATAAAAAACCAAAAGAGGATTTTTTTTTTGTTTGTCTTATGATTCATGGTTTGTTGATGTTCACCCACTCTCATTAAGATGGGAAATGTTTATTCAAAAGTAAATGTGATTAGTCAGAATGACTTCGCATTGATTTACAGTGATCCTTTGCTCAAGGGCAACATGCGAACCCAATCCAAGTCAGCAAAAAGTCCTCCACAGCATAACAGCTTTTCATTATCCTTGTAAAAGTACATATTTCGTACTGGGCTTATCAGAGTATTTCCTACTCTAAATTTAATCTAATACTTTAAAACTCAGTTACTCTAACAGTAGTCGTTCTTTAAATATTTCTGATTTAAATAATTTCCTGTCGTAAAGTGTGATGAAAGGCACACGCAACATGCTGACACAAACTGTTGTGCAATGCCAGCTCTTTTTTGCTTTTCTGATGTTTTGCTTCATTACATGTTTCATATCCCGTTCTCTACATCCTCATTCTTTCCTCTCGACCTTTCTCTGTCTCTCTCTTGCTTGCATAATTTAAAATGCAATGGCTACCATTTCATTTATTGCATAATGTACTTATTATCTCCCTAAGTTTCCTCATAAATCTCATTTAAATTAATTTTTTCCCCCCCATTTCAATTCTTCTTTGTCAGCTTCATCCAGGAAGTTCATATATTTCCTGGCTGAAATCCCAGTGCTGTTTTTTTTTTTTTCCCTGCTAAAGTCTGTGTGAATAAATTAATCATTTGCTCCTTTTTGCTCATCTGCCTTGGCTCTGTCTTAGCTCCTTCTGTTTTAATTCTACAGAATTAATACCCATTTGTTTTACATTATTTTTATTCTTTTTGCTTTTCTTTACATATTCTCCTCTTTTAAAATAGGATTTTTTATGTTTAATCAATTATGTCTTTCTGTGCCCTCTTGTCATTTTATGTCTTTATCTTTCTTGTTCTCTCAGCTGTTAGAGCAGGCGTTGGTAATTGAGGAGCAGCTGCGTCGGGCGGCGTACCTTAATATGACGCAGGACCCCACTCACCCAGCCATGGCGTTAAATGCACGTTTTGCTGAGGTGGAGTGTCTGGCAGAATCACACCAACACCTCAGCAAAGAGTCGCTTGCGGGAAACAAACCTGCCAATGCCGTCCTACACAAGGGTGAGAAAAGTATTTGTGTGTGCATAGCATTAGTACAATACAGGTTTTTTGCCACGTTATCAGTAAACATATACCAAAACCTTATTTTATTTTTGCACAGATCTTTGTGCGAGTGTTTATAAGTGGCCACACTTGGAGCATATCCACAAAAACACTGCGTCTGGAAGAAAGCCATATTTCACAACATCCCTAAGATATGAGAACACTCACATCCACAAAAGGCATTTTTAGCTAAAAATACTCTGAGAACCACAGCTCTGTTTGCTATCTTAATCGACAAAGGCAAACAAGCCACTTATGTCTCTTGTTTCCCTTGGCTCATCACTTTTACTAGTGCTGCATTTTGCTGGAAAAATTCTCTGATTTGATAATCAAAATCTGCCATATAAGTTTCGGCTAACATGCAGAATTTAAAAAGTGGGTAAAAAGTTGAACCCATTGTAAACCTTTAAATTATTGAGAATTGAAAGGTTTATTATAGAGCTATATAAAAGGAGTGGCCAGGAGGTGTCCAAGGCCATTTTAGGAGGTTCAGGTTACCAAAAATAAAACAAACCAAACCAAATGAAACCCTATTCCATTTCATGGACAAAACTTTATAACGCTGTTATTGAATAATAGGGTAAAACAGAAACAGCTTGTTGCACACACGTCATACCACTGATTTGAAGCTCATTGCATTGTATAGGCTTTATAACTACATATGTGCACACCTTTACAGACAAACTGCCAACGGCTTTTACACTTATTGCTAATACACGTTTATCAGGGGTGTCCCATCATCTCCAGAAAAGGCCTATGTGTGTGTGCAGGTTTTCATACCAACCGCAAGCCACACCTGATCGTCAATTAAAAGCCAAGAACAACTAATTATCAGGTGTGGCTTCTGCTCGGTTCACGCCAGCCCTTTCTGGGGAAGATTGGACATTCATGATGTACATGAACAGACACAGCTACAGCTACATGACAGGAGCATCACTGGGACTGCTTACACGTGCTGTGGAATGGAACGGCAGGTCTATACCTAAGCTTTGACTGCATTTTCTGTTTAATGACAGCCTCAATGGACACTCTGATCAGTGAACATATAAACAATGCAAACAAAATGCATATAATCCAAAATACAGTTTGAAAACAACAAAACAATGTATTTTGTATATGTAAGGCAACAAAGTACAGTAAGAATTGGTTCAGATTGTTTAGGCTACTTCTCATTTCTTGTATAATGTAATAGCCTGTAATGTGTTGATTGTACATTTTCTATTATTTGTTATATTTGCATTATCTTGACTTATTTGTTTAGGTTGTAATGTTTCCAATGGTAGGGTTTAAGGGCTTTACTTTCCTGAGTGACTTGTGCAGCATTTCAAAAGATGCTTCGTCACAGTATTTATGCCACCTGTCAAGCGTGTACAGGAATATTTAAGACCGTTGTAACTTGTGCCAGAATAGAAAAGAAGATTTTCCATGTTGTTTGTGTGTGAACTGTCTCTTAATCATTGTTTATGATGGAAAACGCTTTTGATAATAACTGCCTATGAAATCAGAAAACTAGCATTGCCACTTTCCAACTGTCTTCATACTGCAAGCTGTCACTATTTTCAAAGACAATGGGAAGCTCCTGTGTGGGTAAGGGGAACTGGAGCCATGTGTTTGAGCCCCTATGTGTTCTTAAAGACAAGCCCTTCAAATGTTCCTGTTTAAAAGTAGTTTTCTGGAATAGAAATTAAAATTTTTAACCATATGACTTAAAAACATCAGGTTAGCTTATGTTTGCTAGCTGGGGAAATACACGTACATACAGTAGATAAAAGCGTTCGTCTATTTAGAATCAAAGACGGTTCCACACTGTTATCTGTAACTTCAAGAAACTCACAGCTGCTCCTGTGTTCATATATAGAACAGAAATTTACATGCAAACTTATATACAGACACAAAGACATGCCATCTGCATATAAACCTTTATTTGTGCAATATGGCCATAAAAGCTTCCTCTACATATGAATTTCATTTTAAGTGAGCCTAATTACAGTCAAGCAGGTTATATCAGGACACCTCATTCTTTCTAACAAGCTTACCTTTCTTACCTCACCAGTAAGTTGTGTAGCTACCCGCAGTTTGTTTATTGACTTTGTAGCAGTCTGATTTTCGCTTTTCTTTCATAAATAGCTGTCAATAAAGCAAAATGTAATTGTGTGTTCATAGCATACATTTTCTTAAAGACACAACGTAGGGCTTGGTCTGAAGGTTGCAGCTAGGTGACTGATTAAAACTGGTTATTACCGGATAATCACAAGCCCACATCTTGATACCACAGCCATTAGTGGGTAGAAGTTGAAATGATTGTAAACTTACCTGCTCAGGAGGTGGAAAGGATGGCCTTTGTCTCTCTTTCTCTCTCTTTCTCTCTCTCTATAAAAATAATAATAATTAATAATAATAAAAAATAATAATCTTTCCTGGCAGTATTCCTTATCACTGCAATCAGCTACTTAATATCATTTTTAAATGTACCAAGTTTTAAAGGAAAATACAATACAAAATACATAACCAAAACATTTTCAAGTTTACATTGTAAGTAAAATTATGCATTAAGCAGTTACTTCTGTGATTCCTTTTGATTCTCGTACCCAAGTGTCAGCATTTCTTCTATGGATATGCTTGAAAAATATGTCTACTAAATGTAAATGGATAATCTGACCTAGATACAGTAGTTTTGCACCCAATAACTGCTGCTTTAATTGTAAAGTCTCAGATGCTTATACTGAATCTTTCAATTTAAGTAGTGGTGTTTAAGTAAAAGTACTCTAACTTTTATATGTTGTATGTCATTTTAACTGCAGTTCTCAACCAACTGGAGGAGCTGCTCAGCGATATGAAAGCTGACGTAACGCGGCTTCCTGCCACACTGTCCAGAGTTCCACCAATCGCAGCACGCCTGCAGATGTCCGAGAGGAGCATCCTCAGCAGATTGGCCAACAAGGGCAATGAGACACACACACCGCCGGTAAATTCTCACACACGTCCATCATAAACACACACCCAACTTTCAGCCATCATTCACAGAAACTATTTAAATCTGTTTTTTTTTTATCTTTCCAGCCCATCCCACCTGGACCGTATGCAACTCCACAGAACTATGGCCCTCCGTTCACCCCCGCACCACCAGGCATGGCTCTGGCTGCAGCGAACTACAGCCAGATGCCTCCAGGCTCGTTCATATCAGGTGAGCACTGCTGTTCAATTTAAAATCAGTCTTCTCAAAAATTTATAATGAAAAATTCACTAGAGGTTTCACTTTAAGGTCTAGGTCAGTTTGTCAGAGGTGAATTTTGTTCTTTAGCTCTGGCTGTCTGTAAACAGCAAAATTAGTAATCATTAACCATGATATGTTTTAAAAAGCTCTTGTATTAATTTTCAAGAAGTATATTTTGGGGGTTCAAAATATATTATAGAAATAAAATACAAGGCCAAATGTGGAGATAAGCTTTATTGAACTTAACACATATAAAAGCCACTATTTTACTGGTTTTCCTTTGCAACGTACCACTAATATCGTTGAATGTTCAGTATGTGATGCTTAAGATCCTGTATTGCTTGATAATTAATGGTTTGGTTAATAAAATGAAATGTGAAGGAAAATTTTACTATTTAAAAAATAGTGAATATTAGATGTATTTTGCTTTTAGAATTGTGGGGTGTTAAAAATACAGTACTGAATACAGTACACATAACACACAGTAGTTAGTTTGATCTACTTTCTAGTATATTTTGAATTTTATTGTTTAAAATTATGAAGCATATTGTAAAATGTAAAAGTTATATTGCAACAGTATGTTGTCATTCACCCTGGCAATCCATTTGTTAGGGTTTAAGTATGTATTTAAACATTTCTAAAACAAATGATCTCTAGGATGCAGAAGGACAGAGTAGTTGTTTGCGCATAAAAGTATGAGTTTAAAATATGTGTTTTAAAAGTGAGTGTCTGGCAAGTGATTTGACTTAATATGGCACGCATTTAAACAAACTTGTACTATGTTTGTTTTTATGATTATAGGTTCCTCATTTTGGTTTCAGCAATGAAAAAAAATATCTAGTTTTCTTCACCACACCTCTCCATCAGCATTTCACTTTCTGTCCCAGATTATTCATTTTTTATGTTTTAGGAAGGCACATATATGGACCTTTTCAATGAGTAAGGCTGCATCTCTTATTTTTTAGTCTTCCAGATCTTTGTTACTACTGAAACCGTAACTGAGAGTTATCTAATCTAGTCCTTATGTCCTGTAGAAGAAAACAGTCAGGTATTTTAAGACATGAACTGTTTTGGAATAGTTCTTGCAAGAACAGTGTTGTCATGTGCATTTGCAAAACCCATCAACCATCCATCAAGCTCTCATGAAGACCTTTGCAGGAAAGCAAGACCAAAAGTTACCTCTGCTGCAGAGAGCAAGTTCATTTAGAGTTACCAACCTTAAAAATCACCAATTTACCTCAAAGCATAAATAGCAGACACATCTCAATATCAACTGTTTAAAGAAGATTATTGCATATTTTGGATGCCTTTAGCATTGTTTTATATCAGAACGTATTTAAACTCAGAAAAGACCATGAAGTTAGAAGGTGTGTCCAAACTTTTGACTGGTAGCGTATCTATGTTTTTCCTTGTTTCCTCGATGAATACCAATAGCTAAGTCATAATCTTGTGACCATGACCCCCAAAATTTTCTATTATGTCACTCCAGACTATTCTTGTCAACTCGAGTGACTCAGGTGGCTTGGTTACACATCAATGTTATGTTCACTTCCTTTTCTTATGAGCTGCTACAGTAGGACAGTAGGCGTCTACCAAATGCTCAAATGTAAATTTTCCAGCATTTGGCAGACACCCTCATCCAGAGCAACTTTTATCCAGAGCAACTTTTATCAAGAGCGACATTTTATCTCTTTCTTTTTTTTCATCTGAGCAACGAGGGCCTTCCTCAAGGCCCCAACAGTGGCAACTTGGTGTTGTTGGGGTTTGAACAGTGGGGTCAAAACCACTGAGCTACCCTCGATCTCTGAGCAGATGTTGATACTTTTTCTTAGGCTCCTGAGGCGAACAATTAGATTTTTTTAAGGACTGCAGTCACTCCTTAGTCAGTGTGCTTACTTCTCCCCTTTATGCTGCTTCTCAACTCGTAGAAAAAGCAGTTAGTCACTTCCACAAAGTCCTTACTATGAGTGTCCTTTCTGAATCCAGGGCTGGCCTGGGCAAGTTCTCATCTGTAGAAGATTGGTAGGATAGGTTTATTAACATATTGCTACGTCAATATCTTTGGTTGACTTAAGGATGACTTTAAATCCTAGCAGGTTCAAATGTGAGATGAGGTCATTTGTATTGCTAAACACCAGCTGCTGGAGCTGTCTGCTTATTGTGTGTAAAGGAGTAATCACAGACGCTCTAAGACAACCAGACTTTGTGAACATCCTGCAAAACTAACCCAAAGGCAGGGTTATGTCATTCGGCTGTTAGGGAATGAGAGGTCTCTCCTCTATCTTACAGCAATAATGCATGTAAAATGTATTAGATGTATGAGATGTAGAAATGCATCACGCACATCTGCGGTTACCATCAAGCATGTTTGTTCATCACTTGCATAACATCTGCCATGTTTAGGTCAAGAAGTCTTTTTCAGATTAATTCAGTACAAACTAGTGGCAAATGAGCCTCAAGATACCCTGTTGCCATAAAATGCCCAGGTTGTGTTTCAGACACAAGAGTTAAGGCAAAGCCATTCATGTACTAGAAGTTGGTACAAACACTCAATACCATTTAGGCCAGGTAACTAACTGTCATCTACATTAACAATTCCAGTGACCTAGTGTAGTGCTGCATGTGGGATTTCCATATCAGTTATGATTGGATTTATAAGCATTATGTTCTTAAAGGCCAGGAGCAACCTTGGATGTATATAGCCAATCTTCATTATAGCGCCATCTGTGGTTGTGAACCATTGTGGGAACTTTTTACGTGCTGTATTTGGCTACATGCTGGACAGATTTATGTGCAGATCTACATTAGCCTGTGCCACTAATGAGACTGTCGGTGTCTACACCAAAGGTAGACTCAGTCTTTGCGTTGTTTTATCTGCCATTGAAGCCAGAATGTATTCCATTTTAATCAAGTCGCAACTTCAATGTGCTTTTGAGTGTAGTTGGGCTGTCCACACTTCCTCCCAAAGTCTGTGTTTATGAGTGGACTGTAGGCTCTCCAGCTCTGCACTTTATTGCCTTGCTACCTAGCTCTTGCTTTTGTCCCACGCCTATAGACTTTCTATACTTTTCCACGCAAGAATAAGCTCTTGAATCAGCTACATGTTAATGAGTTACAACCCCTTACACGTCTATTCGTCTGTGCTCTATTATCAAAACTGTTTTACATTATTTTGCAAAATTTAAATCTGGTAACAGTTTTAAATGAAGCGGTTGCGTTTTGATTTGAAAAGACCTCTCAGCAACTTTGCCAAATACTTTTTCTTCCTTTTCCTCTGGTCTAAATCTCTGTGATAGCATTGCCAGTAAATTATGTTTATTGCTTCAAAAGTTAGTTTGTAACAGCATAAACATTTTCAGAGTACACATAGAACAAATGTGATTGATTATGCTTGGAATTTTGTTCGTTTAAAATCCCAAATGCAACCAGTGAACACTTTGAACCTAAGAGTTCTCATGTTCCCGTGCACTGCTGATTGTGTATTTGTGAGAGATGCACTAGCCCCATTTTTTTTTTTGTGCAATAGAGCTTTTTCTGAAAATGTCATTACTCTGATCCGCTGCCTTAGTTGTGCCAGAAATTGCTCAGTCGAGGGAACATTTTTTCTCCACAGACCAGGGATATTTTTAAGAGACCAGGGGAAAAAAAAAAAGGACCAGGAGAAAATGTGCTCTTTTCTAAAGGGGGGTGGGTATAAAAGCAGATGGGGCTCCACGCTACCCCCTGACTGGGCTAAAAATACGCAGTGCATGGGGCTCATTTGAGTGTTTCAGGCTCTGATTAAGATGACTGTGGTGACCCCGATGTAAACTTAGCCTAGAAGAGAGCCTTAAAACACACCAGACTAAATAAAAAAATGTAGAGAGAAATATTGGGGGAAAAGATGAGAAATGGCGGGAGAGTTAAAGAGCCTGAGACAGATGGGAAGGAAAAGTCTGAACTCCTTAACCTATTTCACATCAGTTATTTTTTTCTTTAAATTGTTAAAATAAAAAAAGATTGATGATTTTTTAAAGTGCATAGGAAAAATACAAAGACTCTGTTAAAAGGCTTGAGTGTCGCATAGTCAGAAATTCAAAATGTCCGTTGCTGCTTTACCTTAAAAGAAAAAAAAAAAACAGATTTAGCCAATCATTTTTTTTTCTACGTATATTTTGTCACAGGACATCAAACAAAAATTCCACACTAGAGTCCACACTATTGGATTTTATGGATATGAAGCATCCATCACTCTTGTATTTGCATTTTTTTTTATTATAAAGTCTTGCCTTCCTCCTGGCCCTGATTGGCTGCTGATGTATCTGTGAATATTTTGAGGACTGATACTGTTCCACTCATTCTGAACTTGCTGCTGCTGCTAACCCACTCGCTGCCCCGTCAGTGTCTACAGTCTGCAACCTTTGTGCCCCCACAGAAGCCCCACTCTGCCTGAAGACCAAAGAGCACAACGTCCTACAGCGCCAGCGTGTGGTGGACCTTTGGAAGGATGGCAGGTCGGAAGGGTCTATCGGACAGGAGCTGCACATGCCAAAATCCACCGTGCACAGCATCATCGTCAAATACCGTCTCAGCAACACCGTGGAGAACCTTCCTCGCAACGGCCGACCCAAAAAACCCTGACTGATAGAATAGATGCTATGGAGAAAAACACACACTCAGAAAACAAAAAATAACGAAGAGATAGAGATGGGGATAGTAAGAGAGAAATACTAGAAATCAAGCCAGAAGAAGCTTAGGAAGTCAGACTGAGAAGGTTACAAACCTTGTAAATGGTGAGAGGGAGAGTAAAAGGGGTACAGAAGAGGGGCTATCAGGAAACAGCATAGCACAGAGAAAGAGGAAGAAAAGGAGGGAAGAGCTGAAAGCAATTTAAGGTACATACGACCTCCCTGGCTGCCAAAGCAAAATAATAAAGTCATCAGGAGTAATAAGAACAGACAACAAGGTGTATAGTCTAAAAAAAGTGAAGCGAGCAAGCATGACAAAAGAGGAAATCACCCAATCGTCTCCAGTGAAAAGTGGGAGCCATTGAGACAGCCTACAAAAGCACCCTCTCTCTCACCCTCACTACTCCTCTCGCTTTTATCTCTCTCCCGACAGAAACCCCAGTGGATTCATCTTTCACTTGGCAGGAGAAATGAGTGCACATGTCGAAGTACCCAGGACCTTTACTCCCTAATTCCTGTGGAAATCTCACTCACTCTCTCTGTCTCTCTCTCTCTCTCTCTCTCTCTCTCTCTCCCGTTCTCTCTCACTCTGGAGTCTCTTCACACATACAGAGGGAGTATTAAAACATTTCATAGTGTCAAAAGCAAGGAATTCCTGAGATGGATTGCAAGTTTGTTTTGTTTTCTCAGCATTTCCCATCCCAATCAGAGGCTTTAGGGATCCACAGATTGAACAGTGAGATGGACAGACTCATTTTTATTTTTATTTTTTGCAAATCTATGGTAGACTGAGTAATTTTTTAAAGACAAGCATAAAGTTTACTTCTCCGTATCAGTGTTCATCTGAAAAAAAAAAAAACTTTAAACCAGGAGGATGCCAAGAAGCAGTTTTTAAACATTTCTTAAACTAAAATTTTCTGTCTGTAATGCAAAATTATATGAACCTTTTATGGCTGTATGACACTAATTTACACTGACTGACCTTGGTGTGTGGTGTGTGTTGGCAGGACACAAGTAGCCTCAAATCTAAGCAGGTCATCTGGCCCTGGGGAAGTAAACATAACTCTTGTTTTTCTAGAATATATGGCAATGCCATGCTGACATTCCAAGGATGGTAGGCCTAAGATGGGATTTTGTGGCTTAGAATCTGAGATTGGTTTGGAGGACAAGCAGGTCTGGGAGCAGTCCAAAGGGACAACGCTTGAATTCCTTTGTAGTACCAGAGCCAGATCAGATTAGCCAGAGCAGACCCCCAGTGGGACCCTTATACAGTGCAGAACGGCTTGTGCTCAGACTCTCACTGTGCATGCACACACATATTCACAGGTACACACTTAGAGCCTAAGGTGCATAAATGATAAAGTTTTAAGAGCTGTTGTGTGGTAGTGTGTTTTTATGTATGCACTTGTGCATGGTGCGAAGTTAAGATTTGACACTGATGCTCTGTGTGAGTTCATTCCCATTGCCGCTAGGAGAGTGATTAATCGTGTAAGCGATGTGGTTGTTTAGACAGGCAAGGGTCACAGAAGCTTTCTGCCAACTGAATATTTTTCTGGATAACTGAACGAGAGGAGGCAGTTATGCAGGAGCAAACCTGCGCAGTGAGGCAATGAATACAAGTATTTGATTCCCCCGGATCAGATTTGCTCAGTGAGAGAGACAGAGAGTATAATAAAAAAGGAAAGATCTGAATGTGAGATATAAGTTGTTTTCCTTGTCCCGTGCGTACATGACTGGAAAAAATGTGTGTTATTTAAGACCAAGGTTTGTTCCTTTTCTTCTAACCAGTCAGAAAAGAATGTGTATAAAATAGTCTGAATCAGATTTCAAGTTGATAAGTTTGCTTTCTTTATTTTCCTTTACTGTACTAGAGATGATACATGTAGACATAATTTCTGATAAGCATTTTGCACAAGGATCATTATTTAATCAATACAGTAGCACAATACACTATTAAGGCAATAATGTGTTTTTAAAATATGTTTTTGTTTAAGATGTAGGGAATAAAATGTGATTGGGTGTGCTGTTATGGGAATAGAAACAATGATGGGTATGATTTGATGATTTTGCCCAATGTTATTTTTCAAAAACTGTCATGGATGTAAGTATGTAAGCACATATGATCATTTATGAGAATATATATGTAGTACAAATAATCAAATATGAAACAAAACTATGGCTATATAGCAGGACAGTGTTAGCTTTAGTAGTAGCCGAAGCTCACAAAACAAATGGAGATGTAATACCGATATTAGCCAACATACGCACAATCCACAATATACTACAGAACAGTGGTGAACAGAAAATGTTATCATATTACTGAAGGCTAACATAAAAGTCAAAATAAGAGTCCGACAACAACAACAACATAAACGTTCAAACCTACATGCCACACAAGGGAAGAACCATGGCATAACCCCCTTCCTAAGGCTTGGCTCCTGACACACCAACAGATGGCCCAGGGTAGCCACAAAACCATCTCCGGTCAGTTTCTAAAATGCACAGGCTGTGGCTGGACAGAGCAGAGGCTCCAAGGGGCTTAGTGGTTGAAGCATGACGTAAATACCAGTCTGTGACTGGGCATGGGGGTCAGGTAGGATGAGTAGCTGTTACTGAGCTTGGTGTGGGTGTAGTGACGGAACACAATGGCAGGGCCAGAACTAAGAAGGGCAGCTAAAACAAGATTGGCACCTGAGATAGAGCTGACATTGTCATGGGTACTGGACCAGAACTTGGAATGAACTTGTGGTCAGAGCTTGGCTCAGGACACGACAGGTCGTCTCATGGGCTTTTGGTAAGAGTCAAGCGAGTAGGATGTTTGCAATGTAAGGAGGTGTTGCCAAAATAACATCCTCTAAGCTGGCAGGTGGCATGAACTTAATGTTACCAAAACCAGCCGGCAAAGGAAGCACATCCTCTTTTAAGCCAATAGGTGGTTCAAAAGAGATTCTTTTTGAAGCTAAGGGGCATTACAGAGCATGATTTGGGAAGATCAGGGCATAGCTTGGCCTGGAGCCCTGGGTTTGATGCTGCGTCATCAGCTTCTGTAGGGATCAAGCTTGGCTTAGACTAAGATCTGGTGTGGATGGCTGTCTCGTCAACCTCTGCATGGCAAGCTGCGCTGCCTGCTGCTGAATCGTATCGTGATGCTGAGCCGCCCTTTCAGCCTCACTCTGCACAGCTTGGCCCTTAATGTTGTCAGCATCTTGTCAGAGTGTGATGTGAGGAGCTGCCCTGTCGGCCTCAATCTCATGTCTGTGTTTCCTTTTTTTTTCTCAGAATGTGGCTCGATGAGCCTTACTGTTGGCCTCAGTCACACACAATGTGTTGCCAGCCTTTTTTTTTTTTTTTTCATGAGGTGGGAACCCACCCAGTCGCCTTCCCTCAAGGAGGTCTAATTGGCTTTCCTCACGCATTTTTGGGGGGAGCTTGCCCATTACATCCAAAAATCAATTATAGCTATGAAACAGGATAGCATTAGCTTGAGCATTAGCAATAAAATATGAAGACAAAACAAATGGCGACACAATGGATAATAAACATTTTTAATACAAGACACAAAACTGCTACTAATTAACAGACACTAAGAAACACTTGAGCTCAGTATTCAAAATGAAAGTAATAAATATAAACCTGCAAGTCATGCAGCGGTAGAACCCTGACAAACAGCATATCTTGACATATTTTATTCCTTTTCAGCAATATGCCAATGCTAGCAATTCTTTGTTGTGCCTCTTCAAGTAGCAGGTATTATGTTTGTGGGTTATTTGTCCATCCTCTCTTGTTTCTCATTACCATGACATCTCAATACCGAGTAGTTGAATTTACATGTAAATATCATTGTAACCAGCAGATGGACTGATTAGGTTTTGGAATTGATTCTAATAGGGTCACTGTCACACTGTCTGTCTAAAATATCGTATTATTATTAGTTTCCATCCTGTTTGAAGTATATTTTAAGAGTACCATATGTCAATCAAACAAATTAGTAACCAGAAGGACTAGACTTGCTGTCAGATTTTACTTGTTTATTAAAAAACACAATGCATTGTTATTTGTATTCCTTTATGGTTATGTTTAATATTGTGGAACGTCTGTGAAACAAGTTACTGTAGTTTATCCTGTAAGTCATTCTCTTACCAACCTTGCTATCTTTTGCATTTGAAAACGTATTTAATCAGTTAATTTTTAATAATGCTTATCCTGTGCAGGGCTGTGTGCAGGGGTGGTGCTTGGAACCAATCCCAGAGAACTCAGGGCACAAAGCAGGGTACGCCCTGCATGTGGTGCCAGCTCATCACAGGGCACAAGGACACACTCACTTACACACCCAATCAAACACTACTGGCAATTTGGAAATGGCAGTCTGCCTACAATGCATGTTTGTCAATTTTGGGAGATCCAGACTACCTTGGAGAACCCACCAAGCACAGAACGTTTATGCGAGGCAACAGGCCATCATGCCCCCGGGATTAAATATTGATGTTTGATAATTGTATTGCACTTTAAACCCATAGGCAAAACAGCAGTTACACATTACCTAATCACTGACAGGATGGGGGGATTTGATCGGTTTTCCATATTTTTTTGCTGGGAGCTTACTAGCTAATACACTGTACAGGATATTGCTTTAAGTTAAATTATTATTGCTGCAATATCTAGCTTAAAAGGTAATGTATAAAAATATCCCTTCTCATTTATTATAGTGTTATACAAGCACTAGAAATATTACTGAAATACAGTCCTTTTTGAAATTATTGAAATGGCAAGGCCAGTTTTTCTGGTTTTAAGATTAAAAGATATATATGAGCCACTAGATCAGAATTTTTACTTTTACATCCATATTTTATATCTAGATTTGTTAAACAGCTCAGAAAATTTTGTGTCAACTCTTTTAAAGAATCTTTTTTTATTATTATTATTAATGTCATCGACAGGGATTATTTGTTGACAAGGCATGCTCTGGTAAATTAATTGCTATTAGTTAAACTTTTAATGGCTCTTAATCTCCACTTTTGGTTTGAGTCCTGGGTGTTGCCTGTGAAAACTGCTTTTGTTGTTTAAAAGGATAAGCCAATATAAACATCAGAGATTTGTCATTTAAGGTTGAGGAATAAGGGAATATTGATCAGAGACATTCAGTAAGGTTATGGGTATAGCTGATGCAACAAACTAAAAATTGTGTACATTAAAACCCAAGCACAACGGTTACTGCCATCACCAATAACATCTACGGGGCCACCATTTAAGTAGGATGTTAAGATCAAAAAGACCATATGACAATATGCAAAGCACTCATCATCTGTACAGATCAGAAGGCCAGATTAAAATTTGCAAATAAATAACTGAGTTGAACCACAAAAATTCTGAAGTCAATGTTCAAAGGTATGGAGAAAGAAAGTATCTGGTCATGATCCAAAACATGCGAACAAACAGTCAAGCATGTTGGAGGTAGTGTAATAGCTTGTGCATCCATGGTTAAATCTACATCTAAAATAAATTTAGACATCTGAAGAAAAATTTTGTTCAGTTTCCAGACAAATGCATCCAATCTGCATCTTTAAATTGGGAGATACTTCCTACAGCATGACATCACCCATAAACATGCAGCTAAGGCAACAAAGGAAAAAAGGTTTTTAGAATGGTTACCTTAATCACCAGACCTTAGACCAATTAAGCATACATTTTACCTAAAGAAACTTATAAAAACATTTGAACTGAAAGAAGATACAGACCAAGCCTGGAAAAGCATCACAAACAAAGGATGTGACAGGTTGGTGATATTACTGGCCTGATACAGTTATTGTAAGAAACAGATATCCAAACGAATATGAATTTTAATTTTAATTCATTTCTGAAATATTAGTTCTGTTAATTTATCATCTTTTGAGCTAAATCTAAAATATCTTCAGTGTATCACACAAACAAAAGAACTGGCCTAACCCGTCCAGTACTCTGCTGGTTGGACTGATATCAAAGCTGAATGTGTGAATGTGAGTGTGAACTGATCCAAAATACATTATTTCTGCCTCACGCTCATAGTTCCCAAAATACACCATGCCTCTGACTCTGATTAGGATAAAGCACTGATTGAAGATAAATAAATAGCTAGCTACTGTATGTTATAGAGATGTCTGAAGAGACCCTACTGCCTTCACATTTCCTTTTGTACTCCTGTACCTCCTGTACTTTTGGATCAGATTTTCATAAGAAATATTTGTAACAATTAATAATCATGAATAACATGATTGATTGAGCTTGTCGTGTTATTTTCTGATTCCAGGGAAAGGGTTATGGTTACTGATATACAGAGTCAGCAAAAAAATTATACGCACATCAGGAAATGAAAAAATAGTATGGTGCATTAAGCTTACATAAGCTTACCTTTGTGGTGCAAGTGCTTGGTGAGAAATTGTCTTCCTATAACATGCCATGTATGTAAAAAGGTGTCGTTCACTTGTTGTGTGTTGGTGCAAAATATATATTTTGTAAAAAGCAAATGGAAGAACATAGTATTTACAGTTTGCAAACTTGTGTGCGCAGAATGTGGCATATGGAATTTAAAATCAGTGCAGACTGAGTTATAAAAAAAACAGTAAAATTCCTAATTAATATTGGAACAGCAATAATTTGCAAATCAGAGGTAGTCTGTGGTGGAATTGTACATTGGAGAATAGGACAGGATAGGGAAATGGAATCTCATTCACATAATAAGACCCAGTCATTCTAGTTTTGTGTCCAAGTCTAGAAGTTATGTTTTAAATGGAAAAAAAACTGTAACGCCAGCGGGCATGTGCTAACAGGCTGTTGCATGACATGATTCACAGTTTGGTATCAGGAGCCACAATAATCCATGTACAGTATATGTATTTTATGTATAACCTAGTCTTGACTTTTTTTTTTCTATAATTTTTTTTTATTTTACTGTATATGCAATCTCACATTAAAATGTGAGCACTTGAAAGTACATTGCTATGTTGTTAATCTTCAGTTATTTTATTTGTAATCTAAAAGAAACAAAAAGATGCCAGAGAGTAGGCAAATACCTAAAATAGAAGAAGAAAAGGGAAAAAAAGAAGAACGGATATAAAATCAAGAGACAAAAGGAAACGTATTAAAAATGAATGAGAGAAGTGATTAAAAGACAGGTTTGTTTAAACAGTAAGGCAGAGTTAGGTCCGTCTCGTCTGACTGTAAAAGTTAAATGTGATCCATGTGTGTGTGTTTCTTTAGTGCTGAATGGGCCTCCAATGTCAGTCAAAAAAGAGCGAGAGGCAGAGCTGATGATGGGAAGGAGGGAGCAACGCAGTGGAGAAGTGATCTGCATCGACGATTGAGGCCAGCCATAATCCCCAGCCCTACACGCACACATCAACACACACACACACACACACACACAAAATCCAGTCTTTCTCTTATTCTCTCAGCAGACCTAAAGTGATGAAAGTATGCTATGGCCAGGATATAATTGGCAAAATGAACAACAAATTAGGGAAGAAAATTCTTTGAACAAACATCACATAACTTTAACTGGCAAACTACCTAGTTATTATAATAGCAGTGCTTTGATGAAAACCAGTTGGCTACATAAACAAAACAGAACACTCCCCCCCCCCATACACACACACACACACACACACACACATAAAACCACTTTCAAATATGCTCCTTGTTGTCTGTCTATTCTCGCTCAAATTTTGCCTTGAACCAACTGCTCACACACTTGGAATTACTCAGAGAGAGACACAAAACACCTTCCACACATGACACACACATATACACACACACACACACACACACACACACACACACACACAACTACAGAACCTCATTAGCATCCTGCCTCCCTCTGAATCAGAGATGAAGCTGCATGTGTGTGTAAAAGCATTCGCCAGGCTTCACATCATCCTCTTGTATCAGCAGCATGCTTTTCCATTCTGTTTCATGTAAAAAAAAAAGAGAAAAAAAAAAGAAACATACATGCATTCAGCTGTGCCTACTGTTCCTTACCATAGTCTCAGCAACAGCAGGACGTTTTTTGTCATTTCAGTACAGGTAGACATAAAGCTAACGCTGAGATTAACGCTGTTCTGTACATTAACAGTTACGGTTATTGAGTTAAAATCAGTTTCTTTAAGATGCAGCACTTGCTCTTGTAATATTTGAATTTTCGAGCTGCCTGATACAGTAGGTTAACAGAGGACAGACATAGGACAGGGGCATTGGTCATGAGCTCTTGTTCGGATAGACAAGCCTTTATGCTCATTTAGCTTTTGGAGCACAAGCATTGATAGGAATTTAGATTGCCACTTTCGAATTAAGCCATGACATGTTATTAAATGAAACATCTGAAAGCACTTTTTCGCTGTCATCTTTGTGATGGTTACTATATTAAGTTCAACAGTGCTTTACCTACTCTAATTCCCCTTTGGCTCCATTCTTTCTTTCTTTCTTTCTTTCCCTAATCTCCAAATCACTCTACACTTCCTTCCTCTTATGGAAACAACAACAACAAAAAAAGAATCATCCACTTCTTTATATCTCTGCACTCCTTTCTTCTTTGTTTTGCATATCTCTCCTTTTTACAGAGTCTCTGAATTGTTTGCATATTTAAGCTCAGTTCATTGTGTTTTTTCTTAGTTTTTAATTCTTGTTCCTTGCACCTATAATTATTGTTAACGTTACTGTTGATGTCATCCTCGATGTTACAATTGCGAAGCTTCTACCAAATGAAAATAAGAAGAAAAAAAAAAAAGAAAGATAATTCTTTGTATGTTTGGTCCAAGATGTTTCTCTATATACAGCATATTGTTATAATAGTCAACGAAGAGGTTGAACGAACTTCGGAACACTTAACACCTTTCTAGCTTGCGTCCTACCTACAGTAGATTTTGGGGCTTGCCAGTAACCTGCACACAGTGGATCACTCATGTAATCCTCAAACGCATTGACAATACAGTATATTGAATTCAACTATTCTGTCTAAGATTAGAAAGCGGAAAATCCCTCGATTGTCTAAGAACTTTTAAACTTGACACCTTTGGCTGCTGAAATGCACAGTATTAACGACATAAGCGCCTTAACAGCAAAACAACTGTAAAGAGTTGAACAGTGTATGTAATTCTGCACCTGCTTGCTCTTACATTATCCTTAGCTAGGAATCAACTCCGAGAGATAGATAACGAGTTGAAAATTTAATTTATTTGCTTCACTCCCTTGCATACCTCCTGTGTGAAGACTGGGAAAATTACATTTCAGTGCTTGACTAAAATTGGGAGAGTCCAAGTGTTAAATCAAGCACCACTTTTTTGTCCACTCTGTATTATTTTTTTTATTTTTATTATTATTATTATTATTTGTTTGTTTCTTTTCCAACATTTAATTCATTAACAAGTGTCACTGTGTAAGCTGTGGTTTCAAACCAGTTCCGAATCAGTGGCTATGTTGTGATTTGACTCCGGGTGGACGAACGGAACATGTTAATAATGCATCTTTCTTTTCTTTTGTTTTGTTTGTAATAAAGATTCAAATGAAAACATGTAAAGCTGTGTTAATTTCCTTACAAAAGCAAACCAAACAGCTTATTATACGGGAAGGGCGAAACACTGGAGGAAACATCGGATGTGCTTGACTGTCAAGTCGTTACTGTTTACGGCTGTGAATAATCAGAATAATTCATACACCCCAATCTCCAGTGTCATAGCTACAGTACACACGATGAATAGGAACCTGGCGATTAACATTATATAAACCGTTGAACAAGAAACAATAGCACTTCTGGCAACATTTTTAGCCCTATTTATTGTGTAAAATCAAATTATGACAGTTAAAACAAATAGAAAACTGCAAATTTCAAACATTCTATTTGGCCTTTATGAAATCTCTGGCTCGGTTTTAATTTTGGCTTAAAAAGTACAAACCAGTTTTTAATCATATTAGTTCAGATTCAGGCTAAAGAGCCGTGAAATTTCAACTGCCATTGCAGTTACCCTGATCACGCATTTACATTCACACACAGTCATTCCACACTTCACCTCAACCCAGACGTGTTTATCTTGGACACTGTTTCTGAACAGCAGAAATCCCTGCAGCAATCCAAATGTGGATTGTGTGCAAAGAGCAACCCCAAAAAATGGAAATAAAGAAAAATGGCAAGAGGAAGAAGTGTGTGTGGGGGGTGGGTGACTAGACAGTGGAGACAATTGGGAATGTTGCTGCTCCAGGTTTTTTGGCTATTGACTTGAGATAATAAAGGAAGTGAGAGTTGAGGGCATGGGGAAACAATGGGGGTGCAGATATACAAAAGGGAAGCTGAGGTATGATTAAGAAATTCAATCAGCACAATGTGCATTTAAAATGGCAAACATTCCATTCCATTTCAGACCTAATTAAACTTTCACATTTATGGTAGTCTTAACGTCAAGAAACGTTGACACGTTGTTCAAAATTAAATGTTATTCATCTCGCGTATGATCAACCAGTGAGATTAAATGCAATAAAGGTGGTATAAAATCTTTATCGCTACAAAACTATAACACTTGAATGTGCATTGTATTAAAAAAACATCATATGTATATTGTGATTTTGTTACAAGATTTATCTATAGCAATGAACACATGGAAGTGGATCACTGTAAGTTGTTAGCACACCACCACTTCATGCCAATCTGTACTGTATTTTCACAATCATAAAAAACGTATAAAACAATATACTAGCCATTTAAAAGTTTAGTTGAAGTGTCAGTGAAGGTCAGTAATAAGGACATATAAAGAGTTTCTGCTTTGTGTGTATTTGGTAAATCTTCAGCGTTAACAAGGACTATTGACAGTGGTGGTCACATCAAATGCATGATCCAACCTGACCATCAATGATGTGAAATGCTGACATGTCCACTTTTTAATGTGCAGTCTTAACACCACCAACACTGCGCCATCTGATTAACCTTTCCATGCCACTGTTTTGGGAACGCAGCTATGGGTCTGGCACAATGCCGTCATCAGGCTACAAGTAAACAGTTAGGCACAGTTAGCCAAGTCAGTGTTTATGCACTTATGTCCAAACCAAGACAATCAAAATAGATCCACTTTAACTGTCCAGCAGTCATGGTCTCCAAGTCTTTACCATCCGGGCAAGTACTATATTCAGGGCACCGATATGTTCAGTAATCAGTGAGGCTATTCCCAGGTGCCTTTGGAAACATCCTAGTCTCCGTCACAGCCACTGTCCATGACTGCCTTGACTCCATCAAATGTGTCATTTAAAAAAAAAAAAAAAAAAAAAGACAGATCTTTACCACATTTAACAAAAGAACTAACAAGGATTTGTCAGGCCAGTGAGTATCGACTGTGGTAGACCTCCAAAAAAGATGCAGTCAATGAGGCTGAACTGTGTGGCCGATCTACTAGTTCACCTTGAAGAGCCCAAAGTAATGTTTGCCTGAGTCCTGCAGGGTGAAATGACTTCCGGTCATAGCCTTGAGCTCAGCACCTTTCTCTAAGAGCAGAAGGCCAGAAACCTGGCATGGCTTCAGGAAGTGGAACTGTTTAAAACCTGTGGTTGGAGTGGTGCTGTATCCCTCCATGCACTGAAGTGAGGGACCCTGTGGGACAGTCACTTCCAGCTTCACATACTGACTCTCTTGCTCACTGAAATGCACCTGAAGGAGAATAAGAGAGTGATGGTAAGAAAAGAAATGTCAAAGAAAGAAGGAAGACAGAGCTGAATTAAAGGGGAACAACAAGTAAACAAAGAATGACATAAAAAGAGGAGTTGTAGCATCTTACTTGACAGTAAAGGAAGTAGACACCCCTCCGCACTACTTTGAAAGTGCCTGTCTCTATGTTATATTCCACTGCTTGAGTCATATTTAGGTCCTGCTCAGTCCATCCTTTAATGATTCCCTCATTCCCAACTGTAACACATGCAAACAAACATTAGTGCACTTCACTTTACCATAGTATTACCATTAAAAAAATTCTTGTTTGGTCTTACCTTTTTTCAATGAATATCTGGGTACTGTTAAAAACAAGAATAAATTTTGAGAACTTTTGGGACAATGAAGTTAGCAGCTGTCTATTTTTATATGCAGATAAAACTCTATTTTATCAACTTACTCTCGAAGTGAGAGGCCACCTTCCTTCCATTTCCATTTTTCCCTCTTCCCCCTCCAACTAAAGAAAAAAAGAAGAATTGTTTTGGAAAAACACATAAATGTTTTTGGCATGAATTCTGGTAGAGAAATAAGAAGCAAGGTGTCTTTGCAAGGCCTCAGCAAGTTACTGAATAGAACAGCTGTGCAGATACAAACACCAATGATTAACCTAGTACCACTTCTAGATCATCTGAGGCCTGATTGTCTGTCCAGATGTTCATAAAGTTTCTTCCCTCTTTCCTCTGTTCTACACCGTTCAGAATAAGAACCTTTGGGATAAGAAAGTTAGCAATTTTCTATTTTTATGTATAGATAAAACTCTATTTTATCAACTTACTCTCGAAGTGAGAGGCCACCCTCCTTCGATTTCCATTTTTTCTTTTTGCCCCTCCAGCTTGCAAAATAAAGGAAAAAAGAAGAAATGTTTTGGAAAAAGTCATAAATGTTTTTGGAGAAAATTCCGGTAGAGGGATAAAAAGCAAGGTGTCTTTGCAAGGCCTTAGTAAGTTACTGAATAAAACAGCTGTGCAGATACAAACACCATGGATTAAATTAGAACCATTTGCTGACCAACTGAAGTTATGATTTTCTGTGCAGATGGTCAAATATTTTCTTTCCTTTCCTTCATTCTACTCCTTTCAGCCATTGTTTTATCACAGTCATACACAATAATTTCTGTTTTCTGTATCTGAATAAAGGCACTGGATCTTCTGTAACCCTGAAGAGGCTATAAAGATTCCATGTGTGAAAGGGGGGGAGAGCAATGGCCATGGCTACTATTCAGCTAACGGTAATAAATTAATAGATGTTCCAAAGGTTCTGTTTTTTTTTTCTTGAGCGTCTGGGTTTATGAGTGCTGCTTGAACTCTCGGACGACCTTCAAAAAGTTAGCCTTACAATCTGATACAACTCAGACCACAAACCATACACATCAAAGCAGGTCCAGAGAAGCACTTCACCCAAATGTTATTACTGGCACATTGGGTGAACTAACAGTCTCACACTGTCCCTGGGGGCTGCTATATTTAGGCAAGAGAACAACCATGCTTTAAAAAAAAAAAAAAAAAAAGACTGTGGCTGAGCTTTTTGGCTTTGAAATCGTACAGTTATCAGGTGTCTTTTGAAGCATTTCAGCTGTTCAATATATCTCTAATCATCCATCTTTTATAAGCTAATCTTTATTTTTCTCACTTTTCTGGCCATTATCGCAGAATGCCTGCTGATTTTACCCCGTTACTGCACTTGCCTAACTAGGCCAGATACTTTATCGCATAATTGCGGGAGCTATCAAAGAACATTCATAATTGCACAAAACAACAAACTATGGTTATTTCAGGCTTTAGCAACGGGGTCACTTGATTTAGAACGTCCCCAAAACCGCCAACCCTGTGCAACGCTCGTGCCAGTTGGTTTTGCTGGGTGCATGTCCAGCCGAACCCTGCAATTTCTCCTGTCACTCAGTCTGTTGCCTCCAGCTTCCAGCTGCAGCTTTTAGAAACATGTGCCCATTAGTTTATCCAAGATGCCATGCTGTCCAAGCCTCTGTAAATATCATTCAAAGCTCTATTCTTTTTTGTTGCCTTAGATAGTGATTGAAAACTGCTGCATATTTTGTAGATGATGCATAAGCATACCACAAGCTTTATATAGTTTACATCCTCAACAACAATCTATTTGTGTCCCTGTTTAAATTGGAAAATTTTACCTCTTTTTTTAAGTACTTTTATATAGCTTGATGCTACTTTACTATTTTATACTTCAATCAATGCCCTTGTCAGGTTTACTTTCTCACCCTATCTAAGTAAGAAAAGATATACAGTATTTTACATAAAGTGCTTAATATTTGAAAGTAATTTTCTCTTGATACCTTCTCTCTTCACTCGCATGCTCTCCAGGAGCTCCCTCTTCTCCAGGAAAAGCTGGACAATAGCCTTGCGTTGCAAATTCACCTGACAGAGAGAGAGAGAGAGAGAGAGAGACAGAGGGGGTGGAGGGACATAAATATTTGGTGTGTGGGTAGACAGGACGAGTGTGTTGATATTAATTGGTGTTTCATGTGGCTAGCACTTGAACCAGGCGAAGGCTGCGAAATAATCAAACCCATAGACTTTTCTGAACCAGACACAAACAAACATGACCATCTCCCTTCCTGGAGCTTGGCACACACTTCAACACACCTCTATTAATAGGTAACCCACAAAACTAGTTGCCACACATTAGACATTTTTTAAGAGCTACAAATTCCTGGCATGTTTAAACGTCTTTTTTGAGACTGGACCAAGAACAATATTAGTAACAAATTTTGACGGGCTTGCAGGCTTGGTCAGCATTCACACAGCCTTTTTTAATAAGAGCCGAATTGTGTGAGGAAGAAATGCAACAGGTCCATGGAATAGTTGGCAAAAAATGCTTTGAGCAATGTGATTTCGTACTGCATAAATCAAGTGAATGCCACAGAGGCTAGTGCATATTTAGTTCAACCCACTATGCAGCACAAAGTTATTGCCAGAATCATGTGTGGCTCGACTGCTTGCTGATTCAGCATGTCTCTCCAAGCATATGTATGTGTGTGTCTGTTCGAGTTGCACATATGGAAAAACATTATATTTTCTTTACATTACCATTTGTATTAGATTCAAACCCGTCAGTAAATAATTGATATAGCTTTGTTAAAGACATAAACCCTAGAGGCTTAAAGTGTTTTTTCTTTTTTCCATGTCATATTTTTCTCTCTCTGGGGAACCATTAAAGACACTCTAGAATCCCAACACAGAGAGTTTGCCTTTTAAAAAATATTGCAAATAGAATCTCTTTAGGCAGCTAAAACAAATTTCTTTAAGCATGCATAGTTGGTTGGATGATGTGAATGAAATGCTTAATTAACATCCTGGTACTTATGATATTGGACAAGCATGCAATGAAACATTTTAGCAACTGCATGGTGGCTCCAAAGGTATACTGCAGATTTTTATAAATACAAGTACTGCAAATGCCAATATATATACCATATTGTGTAAGTCCTTTGGTTCGTCTTTCGGCCAGAACTCTTACCAGAGCCCTAAACCATGAAACAATGAGTGGAGTGTGTGTGTTTGAGAGTGTGTGCATTTTCAATATGCACATCTGCAGCTTTGCACTGTGTGGCAGGCAACTCCACTTCCTACGTGAATGGCAGTCTACCGATCACAGTACTATAATTACACACATCGACTCTTATGAGAGACGCTGGACAGACTGCCTTAGCCTGGTCCGTGTGCCTGCTTGGGCGCATGCGCGCGCCAAGTGAACCAGCAGTTCCAGTAAATTGTGCTAAACGTGGCTTGGCAGAAACGCACAGGCACAATAAGCCACAACGTGCAGTGCCTTTGCGCTGGAGCGATAAAAACGCGCCCCACAGACCCCCACATGTGCTACCACAGCTGTTTGTATAATCAAGAACATTGCATGTGTGTTTTTGCCCGAAATGTCCTCAAGACGCAGCCAGACAGTTTAAGTGCTGCCCAGACACGCGGGAGAGTGCCATTAGAGGAATGTTGGTCTGCAGGACGCACAATTACAAAATGATCGAGCATAACACTCAGCCGAGTTTTCATTACCGACCGGCCAGTGGCGCTAGATCTTCTGCTTTGTTTTCTTTTGGAGAGATTGGTCACTACCCCCAAATGAAAGCTGCTGCTGGATAGTAAACTGTCTAAGACAGGCAACATGCGAGTTTCTGAAAGTTAAGAAGGATGCATTCTTAACATTCAGCCAGAGGAAAAAGTTCTTTGTGATTCTACAGTATTACTAGTATTAAGACAGCTATTACTTCTATGCACGTCACGCAAATTTAATCAATCATTTTTTAAGTCAAACTGATTAAAATCAACTGTAGAAAGTTGAGCTCATTTGCAATAATGGACTACATGGTTAGAATGAAGCCAAAGTTCATTATGTGGCATCTTATTCCACACAAAGTACAAAAATAATAGAAAAAGAAAAGAAAGATGATTTTCTGCAAGAGCAACTTTGCCTCATTCAGATCCATATATTCATATCTAATAATATGGATATGCAACTGTAACCCTTATGGGAAAAAAACAACCTGTAACAGTATCCACAACCACGCTGAACAGTTCGTCATGATCAATAATAATAAATGTACATACAATACATTAGGAAATAAATATAAAACAACTGAGTTTAATGTGAACACAATCAGCACACTCAGGTGATGCATTTAATCCTTATCTTATTCAACTGGGTTTTTGTGGAATGGAGAAACTGAGAGGTGTTGACGGTTCTGTGCAAAATGAACAGTCTACCTGATCCAAGCGCTCGCGCAGATTTTGGACGGACCTGGTCAGGTCTCGGGTTTGTCGCCACGTCCACGCGGTGAACACGGCGCTGGAGGCGGCGAGCGCGAGCGCCACGGCACCGAGCAGCGACCACGCGGAACGGAGCGGCCCAGCGCGTCTCCTCTGCACTATCCGATGCATCGTCACGCACGGCTGCTGCTGCTGCAACTTCACCACTCCGCAGATTTCCACTCTGTCATTGCGGACGCGTTGTGCGTGCACATTTTAGGGTTTTTTTGTCTGGTCCCCCCTGCGCGCACACGCGACGTAGAGCTTCAAGCGCGACTGCCGATGGTGATCATGAGCGCGCGCACTGTGCTGTGTTCCTCAACGGTCGCAGCCTCAGGACGAAACTGGCGTCTCTCTTTCTCTCTCTCTCTGCGCGCGTGTGTGTGTGTGTGTGTGTCTCAGACCCACAGCTAAAAACGTTTCTTTTCTCCTTCCCCCCCAAAAAAAAGGTTCAGCTGAAAAAACACCGTCTGGTTGTGAGTTGACGGACTGTGCTGGTGAATTCTCGTCACACACTTCCTCGTCCTCTGAGAATTTAACGCCAGACTCGCGAAAGAGTCGGTTCTCTTCTAGCAACTCTTACAGGTTAAACGAGCAAAGTGATTCTTAAACGAGTCAAGTGTTTTGGCCAAATTATATCTATGTGCTGACTGAAAACTGCTTAGTTAGCCTAATTAAAGCCTTTTTTCAACTGGATTTTTTTTTTATCATGTGAGGTTTGAATTGGTTTACCTAGCTGATTCCAACATTTAGACATTTGGCAGACCCTCTTATTAAGAGCAACTTACATTTTTATCTCATTACACATCTGAGCAGTTGAGGGTTAAGGGCCTTGCTCAAGGGCCCAACAGTGGCAACTTGGTGGTTGTGGGGTTTGAACCTGGGATCTTCAAAACCGTAGTCCAATGTTAGCCTATAAAATGCCCTCACCCACTCAAATTCATAGACTATTAGTGGTTAGCACCTCCAGGGGTCCGGGTTCGATTCCCACCTCTGGTCTGTGTGCATGGAGTTTGCATGTTCTTTCCGTGCTTAGTGGGTTTCCTCCCACAGTACAAAAACATGCAGATTAGGCTAAAATTGCCCATATGTGAATGTGTGCCCTGCGATGGATAGGTGTAACCTGCTCGTGCCCTATATCTCTCGGGATAGGCTCCACTCCCCCCACAACACAGATAAAGCAGTACAGGGCAGGCCATTTATATAGATACACCTTAATAAACTGGGAATGGTTGGTGTTATTAACTTCCTGTTTGTGGCACATTAGTATATGTGAGGGGGAAAACTTTTCAAGATGGATGGTGACCATGGTGGCCATTTTGAAGTCGGCAATTTTGGATCCAACTTTTGTTTTTTCAATAGGAAGAGGGTCATGTGACACATCAAACTTATTGGGAAGTTCACAAGAAGAACAATGGTGTGCTTGGTTTTAACGTAACTTTATTCTTCTTTTATTCTTTCATTATTTACAAGTTTCTGACCACTTATAAAGCAGTTATTAGCAGTTTACATACTAATGACACGTGAGGAGCGGATAGAAATTGTGTGTTGATGTCTGGTGAACGCAGTAACCGGGTTATTGCAGCAGATTTCACTGCAAGACCCTATGAGACCACCCATCTCCCATGCTACAGTTGGCAAACTGCTAATGATGATAAGCAAGTGTCTCTCTCTCATATTCACAAACTCACACCTGCCACTCTCATGTTTATATACAAAGACAACTCAAAAAACTAAACACTCACCAATGTTAAATCTGCAAAATAGTCAGATAGCACTCGAGTATGACACCATGCTTCTTTTGAAAGGTGTTGGAATTGTCTAAAGTTTTTTTAAAAGCTCAAATACAAAAAAAAAAGGTTTTCTGCAACACTCACATTTCACACATATATGTGTGATATGTGTGTAAGCATTGCTAGTTTTAACTATCATCTTTTGACATGGTGCACATAATCAGTGGGCACTTACAAAAAAACTGTGTAAAAATTAGTCACATAGACTGATCAGCCATCTGAATAGCATGTGCCAAATATTGTGTAGGCCCCCCTTGTGTCATCACTCTGACCTCTAATGGCATGTTCTTCGGACAGCAGATTCAGCAGATCTCTTAAATACTGTAAGTTGCAAGATGGAGCCTTAATGGTTTAGGCTTGTTTTTTAGCACATCCCTTAAATTCTTGAGTGAATTTATATCTGGTGAATACCTTGAAATCCTTATCATGATCCTAAAATCATTCTTGTACAATTTTTGCAGAGTGGTAGGGCAAATTATCCTGCTGAGAGAAGCCATTAGGGAATACTGTTCCCATGAAGTGGTGTACTTGGGCTGCAGCAATGTTTAGGTGGGTTTTATGTGTTAATGAATAAGGCAATCTACAGTAGGAAATGCTGTATGATGCTCTGGCCAACCTTGGGTTGCTTCTGCACCAGTGTATCCTGATCCCACCAAGTACAGTAAGTGAGGTACATGCACCCAGGTGTCCACATGATGTAAATGCTGCATTGCCAGTTTTGATGATTACATGTTGATTGTACAGTAGGTGCTTTTAGTAACGAACAGGGGTGGGGATGGACACTCTGAATAGTCTGCAGCTATACTAATACATGTATTGTATGTTCTAAAACCTTTTTCAAAAACCTGTGCTATAGTAGCTCTTTTGTGGGATCAGACATGCCTTTGCTCACCATATGCATCAATAAGTCCTGGGCACCCATTATCTTGATGCTAGTTTACTGGTTTTCCTTTTTATATATATAAAAAAAAAACTATTTTGGTAGGTACTAACCACTGCATACCAGGAACATCTTAAAAGACCTGCTGTTTTAGTTATGCTCTGACCCAGCTGTCAAGCCATCACAGTTTGGTTCTTCAGTAGTGGTAGAATCAAGTCACTCAGATCCCTGATTCTACCACATCAACTTTGAAAACTGACTGTTCACTTGCGACCTTATACAGTAACTCCACTAATTCACTTCACCTGTCAATAGTTTTAACTTTATGGTCAATTGATGTAAATGCAAACTGAATTAAAATTACTGTGTAAGTTTTATTGAAGAGATACTGTACATTTCCATAAACAACACATTTTTCATTTAGATTTATTCTTAGTCTATTTGTTGAATGCTGGTGTGGTTGTTAAGTGAACAAACTCCACAGTTCATATTTTAAGGGTAGGCCACTGATAGCAACATACTTGACAATTATTATCTATAAAATAATTTAATTAAATTGGGTTGGGGTATACAAATATGCACTGTTAAAATACAATAGACTAAGTAACTGGTTAGATGTAAGACCCATAGCTTCATTTCTCCAAGTATTGTTCTATCTGGAGTATATCTGTAATGTAATTTTTCATTTTCATTTTTATGTATATAATAGAAAGAACAGTGTGAAAAATAAAAACCAGAATTAAAAAATCTTTAAAAACATAACCTGCCAAGTGGTCATGCTCAAATTATGTTATATCTTATTTCACTGCCAATGCAATCCCAGCACATGAGGACAATAATAGTAAGTGCCAGCTTATATCTAACACCTCAGATAGTGGTAGATTATAAACTACAGTACATCTAGCTTTCATCATATTTGTGCAATAAATTGGTCTTTTTAATTGAAGGTTAAGCAAGCACACTTTTATTTATTTATTTATCTTCATTGATGTATTATGAATTGCATTGCAATTGATACAAAAATTCAGTGTTCAGGGGTGACTTGACCTGACTTGACTAAAAGCTTACTTGACTGCTTTTGTATATTTAGTCTAACGTGTTAAATCACCTTTAAGCATACACATAAGTGGACCTAAAAGTTTACTGCTTGATGTGTGTATATAAACATGTGAACAAAAATATTCATGTACTGTATTACATAAATGTTGCACCATTGCACTAGTCACATGGATTTAATGTGGGAAACTTTAAATAGAACACCACCCATAAAGTCAGTTGTACATGAGCCCATTTGTACTTTTCTTTAAGGTCTTTTTTGTAGAGTAGCTTTTTCTATCTCTTTTTATTCTTTTAATATAGATTACAACAGGAAGATGCAGCTAACATAACAAAGTTTACTTCACACAAACACTCGGGAGTTGAATAATGCTGCATTGTAATAATGAATAGTTTTAAATATTTAGTATATATTATTAATTAAATGTTGAGCCAAATGTAATGAACACACTACCCACAGGCACAGAACACATGAAACATTAGTGAGTGTTCATTAGTCTTGCAGCCCTCCCAAAGTATAGGGCAAGGTCGTTATCACATTAGAATGGACTGCAACCGTAGACTGAAAATCAACTTAACCATCCTCTACCTAATGCAGAGCAGTGAGGAAATAAAGTGGGCTAGATGACAGATCACTGAACTTTAGCTGCATGGTTACACTACACAACCTTTTGTTTTAATTTGTTTTGTGTGTGGCAGGGGGTGGTTTTGGGAAGTATTTTAAACCAAGGTTTCACACAGTGAATGACTGAGAATCACATTCTAATGACTAGGGATCATTTGTTGCTTAATAAAAACTTAACAAGAAATCATGTGTCTTATTGTTGCTAAGCGATACCAAAATCAAGGCAAATGTGGAGGTGTAACAGTTTTGCTGCTGTTGTTGTTTTAGCAAATTTCTGCTGACATAAACAATAAGAGAAGTTTCCACATGAAGGAGGTTGTGGGTTGATTTATGGTCAGTAAGGTCTCAGTCTAGAGACTCAGTATAGAAGAAAACCCTGTGGTGTTGTTGGGGTAGGGTGTGGGTGTGCAGTGACACTGTGTTAACAAAAGAGTCCTCCCTGTTCTCCACACTCACCTGATTTGTCCTGATTTAAAATGTGGATCTCTGCAGCTCTTCCAGAGTTACCCTGGGCCTCTTGGCTGTTTCTCTGATTAATACACAGGTGTACTCTACTATTTAAGTGACTTCTGACTGAATACAAATGCACGCCACACATTTCGTGCCACACACGGTCAATTTGGGAACGGCAATTACCCTAATCTGCATGTTTTTGGACTGTGGGAGGAAACCGGTGTGCCCTGAGAAAATCCATCATGCATAGGGAGAACATGCAAACTCCATGCACACAGAGACGGGAACTGAACCTGGCCGTGAATCGAACCCGTACCCTGGAGGTGCAAGGTGACAGTGCTAACCACTAAGCCCCTGTGCCACCCCAAAGTTTTTACTCCCTCACTCATTGTCTATACCACTTTATCCTGTATTCAGAGTTGCAGGGAGCCAGGAGCCTGTCCCAGGAGACGTAGAGCATGAAGTGGGGTTCACCCTGGATGGGGTACCAATCCATCGCAGGGCTTACACACATACACTCACACACTCACAATTTTACAGGCAATTTGGGAATGCCTAATTTTTTGGACTGTGGGAGGAAACTGGTGTACCCGGAAGGAACCCACCAAGCATGGGGAGAACATGCGAGCACACAGAGGCGGGAATCGAACCTGGCTGTGAATCGAAGCAGGTCCCTGGAGGTGCAAAGCGACAGCGCTAACTACTAAGCCACCGTGCTGCCCCAAAGTTATTATACAGTAGTTATTAAAGTATTTTACTGGTCAGTTGAATTGTGTTTATGAAAAAACTCAGTAGCTCAAAAAACAGAAGTCCAGTGTCAGCTAGGATGTAACTTGTTGGAGAAAAAATAATTTATGTCATGCCTTATAACATATAGTAGAGTCTACGGATATTATAATCACATTATGAAAGATGTGTCAGCTTCATGTATTTTATGAGCTCCTGTTAAATAGTATTTTCATTGTTAATATACAAAGTTAGTAGTTTTAGATTGCATATGTAATTTTACTTTAAAGACATGCAACAAAACATCTGGCCTCAGTATGTCTGCTTCATTTAAAATCATGCGTTTGGAACTGACTCACTCCCAGACAGTTAGCAAAGCAGAATATTCTCCATGTGCCAAGCTTTGTTGACTAGACAAAATACAATATCGTCATTTGTCTCGGAACTGTGACCTGCACAGGAATTCTCCTCAGTGCCGCTCTGAGAGCCGAATCAGAAGAATCAAATGAAGATCGATTCGCTTAAATGCGGGGTTCGGAGGAGTCGATTCAGTGAAGTGAGTCGCGATATTCGTTAGTTTCTGATCGGTGAAAGGTCGTGAATGAAAGTGCAAAGCTCAGCAGAGTCTGTAGCGCTCAGTCACGCGAAAAAAGAGCTCCTTCCCCTATGTAGACTGGAGATATAGCATCACTGGATTTAGATTTTTTTTTGCTGAATTAAATAAATTGACACATTGTTTAGCCTAATTATGAAGGGGAAGTGATCTCCTTTTCTTCATCATGGCAGTATGAAAAATAAAGTTGAACTGAATTCATGTGCTATAAAGTAGATTGTTGTTATATAAACAACAATGCAATAATGACAGTGTGTTTCATTTTAACACTGTTACTTTTGTTTACTGCGTTTATATCTAATAGAAATCTTATTCCTGGTGGTAAATCTGTAATAAAGTGTTCTTTGTAGATGTGAGTTTCGTCTCTTATAAAGCACATCTGTCTAAAGTAATCTTCTGTTTGAGCGCCATTATTTTATTATTAGTCGTAGTAGTAATAGTGGTGTTACTGTAGTAGTTCTAGTAGTAGTAATAGCTTTGAAAGAGCATTTTTTCTGTCGGCCACAAGGTGGCAGCACTTTACAACACAGCATGTAACACAGCATGTATCCTAAATAGTGATGGGCAACACTGGCAGTATGGCTATACATCTCTCAGTTTTATAGTGAGCCCTACACGAGGTAACACCACCTTGGAACACTTTTATCATCCTCTTCCCTCACATATTTCCCCCACATGACAAACTATTTGGCCTACTGAAAAGGTTGATTTGTACATGAACATTAACTCACTGAACCTGGTCTAAATCTCTCAGGCACCTCCAGGCTCTTTTCCCAGCTGTACGGTTTGGCAGGCACCATAAAATACAACAGAGCTATCTTGCATAACAGACTTTACAATCAGAGAAACATCTAAGAAGAAAGAATAAACAGTCTAAAGCAAAGTGCAGCCCTGGTCCCACTTATACACAATGATCAAATAGGCTTGAAAGCAGTGTATTTATAGTGCCCTTTACCAAGATGTCTTTATTTTAATTGTGCATTTCTCACTGATATTACTGCTTTGGATTACTCTCTAACATGCCTACTGTCAAGATAGCAGTGCAATATTGAGTGATGACATCTACATATATTTCTCTTTTATTTATATAATTTTTAGGTAAATACCTATTACAAGAATAAGAATCCAGAATTTTTATAGTCAGTATTGTACTAATGTACCTATATTTATGTTCTATAGAACACAGCAGTTTTTAGGGTCTGAACAACCGACATAAATTAATATTGTAATGATAATCCAGTCAGAGGTCAGGTTCATGGACCCCTGGTACCAGTAGACATCTGGTGCTATCTTGTTCCACTTCAAAACAGTAAACTTGAGCTGAGTGCAGCCAGCAGCTTGTCCTAGCTGTCAAAGGAATAATCCAAAATCAACAAGAACACAAAATTTATTGGGCTGTTCTAGATAATCATTTTGAATGCACAAATGTATTTGATTAAAAATTTATTTGGCTGTTCTAGATAATCATTTTGAATGCACAAATGTACTTGATTTCTTGAGCCAATTATTTCAACAGTATTAAGTTATCTAATGTCAAAAAACAAACATTTAGAAAATACTCCTCACCTGTGCAACGTCACTTATTATTGCTTTGGCTTTCCCAGATAGGAACAATCATGCTTATTGTTTTTCTGATCAAAAATTACAACTAGTTCATGTTATATCAGATTACAATCTTTAAAAAATACATTTAATCTGCTCAAGATCAAATGATATTCCATGATAAGTGTGTTTCAAGTAAATTACTTTTGTTTTATTCTCAGTTGAGGAGAATGTTTCAGATTTATCCCATGTGATAACTAACAGTATGGTGCAAATGCAGTAAATACATTCTTGGGAAAAAAAAAGTTACATCATGGGTTGTTTGTGTTTTTAATGGGTCTGACTTTCTAAAGTAACACTTTTTGAACCTGTTCTGAAAAAGAATCTTTTGGGTTCAGGGCTTTACATAAAACATATAAAAGTATTCCCAGAGATTAAGTACATTTTTCCTTTTTACCAAGGGTGCAAACATTGGGTTAAAAAATGTTCAGAAACAGACATACACATTTTACAACAACTAGAGATTCTTATTGCTGTCTCATAAAAACTAAAAAGTTAATAGCAAAAACCAAAAATATATATTGTGTGAAAAATGATTATGTAGCCACGTAACTTGGGTGATATGCACGGATCCATTCTCAGAAGGTTCAGCGTTTTCCTTTTAGTTTTTTTTCTTAAAAATTCTAAATAAACTCTTCAGAAATAGTGTGAGAGATGTATTAAATAAATTAATTAAATAAAAAAAGAGGCAAATTGGAGAACTGGCATGAAAAATGTACAGCAGTGTCACAGTGCTTGGTTAGTGTTTCACCTGATGGAGACAGAATCTAATAGGGCCTGTTGCTGACTATCATAAGGGAAATGTACACTATTGATTCTATTGAAGTATCAATAGAAAAAAATTGTAGAACCATCTTTAGCTTTGATTAAGCTGTGCATTTACTGTGGCATTTTTGCGACAACAGTAGTATCTCTGGATGTTTCTGTTCCGAACTGGATTAATCATTGGCCAAACGTTTGTATTGATGATAGGAGAGTTCATTGACACTCCTCAAACCCAAACTCTTCCAATGGTGTAAGGTCAGGACTCTGTGGTAGCTAATTCATGTGTCTCTACTAACACTGTAATGAGCCACTGTAAAAGCCTGATATAGTTCTTTGATGAATTTTTTTTATCAATCCATTAGCATGCTTCTCACAGTCTTGGGACTTCTGGAACATCAGCGGTTATTGCATGAAAACATGGGATTTTAGAGGATCAGTTTTTTTCTAGGTCTACAGGGAGCGATATACTTACTTTATCGCTCCCTGTAGACCTAAAGCAGAACTCATTCTCTAAAATCCCATGTTTTAATGCCATGTCATTGTTAGTTTTTCGGCTGCTCCCTTTGAGGGGTCACCACAGCACACAACAACTCGGCACTGTTTTTTGTGCCGGGTGCCCTTCCTGATACAACCCTACCATTTTTATCTGGGCTTGGGACCAACAAATCTAGTGGCTGGGGTATGGGTATTGGCTGACCTTATGTGCAACATTCAACGGCTGAGGTTTTAGGCATTGTCAGTGAAAACAGATTCAGTTTATGGAATATTTTCCCAGTATACTGCCTATGTGTATTTTGTTCTGCATGGTCTGCATTTGTTTCAATCTCAAAAAGGCTAGTTGAAGTTTTAAATTCAAAATGGCTGCCCGTCTTTTTAGCTAAGCACAAATATGTTCAATTAAGAACATTCAGCATCTGTCAGCAAATGATGAGTTCGATATCAATTTTACTAATTTAAGAATTATTATTGAAATCTAGGTTTTGAAAACAATGAAACTCATAGTTGGCAACTTCCTGTTTAGCAAATTACATATATATTACATCGTGCCAACACCACACACCTACAAAAGAATCAACATAAAGAAGAATCATGATTAGTGTTACCAATACCTGGTACTGGTTACCCACTCACATATAGACTGAATATGTCCTCCCATCACTACCTAAGATTTGCCCGTAAGGCTCATGGATGTGCGTTGGTCTGTCCCACAGATCCACTCTACCATTAATTGTGAAATCTTAATGCCGACCGCTGTTCACACCAGAAAGCACATACAGTACTTTGGGCAAATGAGCATCAGAAATGAAGCGTGAAGCAATGCAAGATCTTATAAATTACACTTTTTTTGTGTTTCAGTCACTTACCTGGGGAGAGATGGTACCAGGCTGCACTATTGGAAGAAGGCAAGCTCATGGTGGCAGTGTAATGTTCTGAGCAATGCACTGCTGGAAAACCTTGGTTTCTGGCATTTATATAGATGTTACTTCGACATGGAGCACCTAAATAAACATTGTTGCAGATCACGTACACCCCATCATGACAACAAGTTAACATTGACCCTTTTAGGGGCACAGACTTGAGGGATGTATGTATGTTATGGTAAAATGTAAGATGCATATTTACGAATATTATAAGCCATGTCCTTATAGTCCTCAAAGGTGGCAGCACAAATTGTGTCTATAATTCATAAACATACAAAGAAACACACACAGACTGAAGCAGACATTTAATAGTTCTTACCAGGCATTGCAAATGTGTGTGTGTATGTGTGTGTACTGTATATGCTTGCATGCATGCCTGTGTAAAGCTGTACAAAGGAAATAAAAATTGTTTATATAACCAAACCACAAGGTAGCTGGTATATGCTGTAAAATGCTTATTCAACTGTTCGTGACCTAAAAAAAATAAAGGTAGGGTAGAGTGGAAAGACAGAAATATTTTTATGCAAGAAATAATTGCACAATGTAAACTTTCAAATGTACAAATTTATAATATAAAAAACTAATTAAAACAGCAACATATAAAGGTATAAATAAAACATATAAGTTAAACAGGATGTGCAGAATGTCAATGTGCAGGATGTGCAATATAGTAAGATATGGTGTATGCAGTATGGTGTGTAATAAAGCCATGCGTTCAGTGAGCTCTTCAGGCCTGTACAGCAGATCTTCAAAAAAAATTTAAGCTTTATTAACAGTTAAGTGGAACACTTGCTCACAGAAGTGCTCTACTCAACAAAAATGCAACTGGAGCAAAAGTTACCACCTATGGTCTTCTGAAAAGGTTAGTTTGTACACAGGCATCAACTTTCAGCTTTCATCAAGCGTCCTCTAAATTTCTTGAGAACATCCAGGAAATCTTTTAAATTTCCAGCTGTTTGGCAGGCACCATAAAACACAACAGTGCCTTCTTGCATAACACATCTAGGGGGAAATGATAAACAGTCCTCTAGAGGAAAGTGCAATTCTGGTGCATTTAAGCACACTGATCTAACACATTGGTGTAAAAAGCAGTATATTTTACTAACGTCTTTATGTTTTCCTGCTAATTCGAGTGCTTTCTATTAAAACATGCTCATAAGCAAAATAGGACGGGTTCTGTTTCTATTCATTTCTCCTGAACCCCCAACAACCACCCCCCGCCCCCCCACGCACATACATACAATATACCAGACTTTGGACATTTCATATATTTACTTATACACTGAAAATATTGCATATAATTGTAAATATTGATAACTGGGGCACTGCAGTGTCTATACAAAACTTCCACGATTTTTTCGCACCTACGAATGTTCGTATCTGCGGAAATTTGTTGTGTATAACAGTTTTATATACTGCCTGGGCAAAAAAAAAAAAAACACCTTTCAGAAGAATTAAATAATTGTCCTGCATCAAACATTGAAAATGATTAAGATTATTTGAAATGACTGGAATTATCAGGAATTGTCCAACACATTATTAAAACCTGTGAGGACTGTGCTGAACCTTCAACTTCATGGAATAAATGTGTTCATTAAAAATCATTAATAGAGATCACTTAAACGCTGAGTAAAGATGATTGGTACAAAAATAAAACTGACAGTAGAAATCACAGTGCTGTATGTCGATGTTTGCATTTCTGTGTGATCTGTCTCTCTCTCTGCTTTTCTATTGTTGTGTGTGTGTGCGTGCTTGCATGCACGAATGTGTGTATATGTTGTTAAATCAACTGTTCAAAGGAAATGTTTATGCACATAACCATCATCTTTGAATCTTTAAAAATTAAGTGAAGAACTAGAACTAGTAGTGAAGAACAAATAGTGAATCCTTATCTTTGTCTGTCTCTCTTTTTTTTTTAACTATAAATATGAACATGAATACAATTAACAAGCCACTGTTTGAAATCTTTGAATAGAATATGTAAATTCACATGTCAGTGTTTGATTCAATGCACAAATACTGTATATGATTTTCTATAACTTGAGTTGACACATTATGTGCATTGGCCTAGAAAAAAAACATTAAATGTTGCTGTGTGGTAATTCTGGAGAGAAAAGGGCAAAAAGTATACATATGTTTTCTTTGTGGAGTAAAGGTCAGGCTTTAATCAGGCCTTTAAACAAACATAGGTCTAATCTTTTCACTCTGAGATCAGACATCAGCTTTGAAAACAAATCGCATCTGCACTGTCACATTATTACCAAAACAGAGTAGAGAATTTAGATATTCTTTATGTAATCCAACAGAGAAAAATGGACTATTCCTGATTTATAAGCATTTATTGCTCTATTGATATAATTGCAAACAATTAAGGGAGGTTGAGGCTCATGTTTAAATGTGAAGAGTACCTGAAGTAAAGAAAGACCCTGATGTGCATTATGCTGATTGCTAAAGTAAACATTTACCCCAGTAAACCTTTCTTCTCACCCACAAATTTGGATATAATAAGCCCTTAAATGTTACTCATTGAGGTAAATCCAAAGTCAGTATTTTATTTTAGAAAAACGTCAAAATTTGACAGTAAAAGTTTTTTATTTAATCAGGCTGCCACAGTTACAATATATGCCATTGGATGTCAATTTAGTTTTGTTTACATGTGATTATTTATTACAAGACAAATACAAATATCAATCAGCACCATAGCATGTAACAAATATGCTGTGGTCAATAAAACTTTTTTTTAATTGTCCCGTGAGCACCAGTTTTAAAAGAGTGGTTTTTTTAAAAAAAAAAAAAAACACATTCAAAACTGTCTACACTCACAAAACAGAGAAATTAAAATTTCTCACTTAGAGAACTTCATTCAATTGGGGGTGGATGGAACAAATAAAAAAATGAACGTGAAATTTAGGCATATCTATTAGCCAACTTTTGAAAGGCCTCCCCATTGCAGCTCATGTAATGGTAACGAAGGTCAGAGGTCAGGTCTGTGCAACCTTGGTTTCGGTAGAATCCCAGAGCTGTACTGTTCCAGTTCAACACAACAAAATTGATCTGAACGCAACCAGCAGCTCGTCCTAGCTGTTACAGTCATGAAACCCCCCCACCAAAAACAAACAAACAATCAACACAGACAAATAAACAAATAAAATGTAAAAAACACAATGTATATAATTGAAAACAAAAAACATGATTTTTTTTACAATACATTAGATTAATTTAATTTTATAAAAATCAAGTCAAGTCAAGTCGGCTTTTATTGTCATTCCAACCATATACAATGGGGTAAAAAAGTATTTAGTCAGCCACCAATTGTGCAATTTCTCCCACTTAAAGATGAGAGGCCTGTAATTTTCATCATAGGTATACCTCAACTATGAGAGACAAAATAAGAAAAATCAATCCAGAAAATCACATTGTAGGATTTTAAAAGAATTTATGTGCAAATTAAGGTGAAAAATAAGTATTTAGTAAATAACAAAATTTCATCTCAATACTCTGTTATATACCCTTTGCTGGCAATGACAGAGGTCAAACGTTTTCTGTAAGTCTTCACAAGGTTTTCACACACTGTTGCTGGTACAGTGACACCTCGAATTATGAGTAACGCGGTTTACGAGTGTTCCGCAAAACGAGCGTTGTCTTGGTTTACAAGCACCGAGTATCATGTGTAACGCATGCGCTTCTTGTTTTGACACTGAGCGTCGCGTCATCACAATTGAGCCAACGGTTTTTCTCTCTCTTGCGCTGCAGGTATTTATCTCCCCTGCTGGGTTTTAGTGCTCGTCTCTTACTGCAACATCCGTGTGTGTGTGTGTGTGTTTTTTTTTCTTTCTCTTGCGCTGCAGAGTGTGTGTGCTATGTGTGTGCGCGCATAATTTGACACTGCACCGGTCACACACAAACACACGCACGCTCTCTTTCTCTCTCGCCTTTACTGTGTGTCAGTGTTGCGCTGCAGTGTGTGTGTGTGTTTTTCTTTCTCTTGCGCTGCAGTGTGTTTTTTTTTTCTTTCTCTTGCGCTGCAGTGTGTGTGTTATGTGTGTGCGCGCGTAATTTGACACTGTGCCAGGTCACTCTCTCTCTCCCTCTCTCTCTCGCCTTTAATGTGTGTGTCAGTGTTTCAGTGTGTGTGTGTGTGTGTGAAACAGAGAGGGGGTGCTTCACTCACACACAACCGGCATGGTGTCAAATTACGCTCGTGCACACACATAACACACTCAACAGCGCAGGAGAAAGAAAAAAAAAAAAAAACACAGCGCCTGTGTGCATAAATGGAAACACATATCTGTCTGAAATTTAATTTTAACTTTTTTTAAGGTAACGTGAAGGTTAATTTGTTTTATTTTTACTTTATATTTTGTGTTAATTATTTTTATGTATTAATTTTTTTGGGCTGTGGAACAAAAAAATTTTATTTCCATAATTTCTTATGGGAAAATGTGCTTTGATTTACAAGTGTTTTGGAATACGAGCCCGCTTCCGGAAAGAATTATGCTCGTAATCCGAGGTTCCACTGTATTTTGGACCATTCTTGTTGATGATTTGAGGCTGTCGCTGGGCAAGACAGACTTTCAACTCCTTCCAAAGATTTTCTATGGGGTTGAGATCTGGAGACTGGCTAGGCCACTCCAGGACCTTAAAATGTTTCTTACGAAGCCACTCCTTTATTGCCTGGGTGGTGTGTTTGGAATCATTGTCATTCTGAAGGACCCAGCCACGTTTTTTCTTCAATGATCTTTAATGCTCATGCTTGGAACGAGGTTTTCACTTAAAATCTCACAATACATGGCCCCGTTCATTCTTTTCTTTACACGAATCAGTTGTCCTGGGTCCTTTGCAGAAAAACAGCCCCATAGGATGATGTTTCTTCCATTTTCTAATAATTGCTCCCACAGTTGATTTCTTCACACCAAGCTGCTTACCTATTGCAGATTCAGTCTTCCCAGCCTGGTGCAGGTCTACAATTTTGTTTCTTGTGTGCTTCGACAGCTCTTGGCCATAGTGGAGTTTGGAATGTGACTGTTTGAGGTTGTGGACAGGTGTCTTTTATACTGATAATAAGTTCAAACAGATGCCATTAATCCAGGTATTGAGTGGAGGACAGAGAAGCCTCTTAAAGAAGAAGTTACAAGTCAGTGAGAGCTAAAAACATTGCTTGTTTGTAGGTGACCAAATACTTATTTTTCACCATAATTCGCAAATAAATTCTTTAAAAATCCTACAATGTGATTTTTTCTTATTTTGTCTCTAATAGTTGGGGTACACCTATGATGAAAATTACAGGCCTTTCTCATCTTTTTAAGTGGAAAAACTTGCACAATTGGTGGCTGACTAAATACTTTTTTGCCCCACTGTACCTCCAGGATCAAGGTGCTACATACATGCAACAACATAAATAACTACAAAAACCTACATAATTACAACAACTGACTAGCTCATATATGACAGATTTACATTTTTTATTTTTAAGTTAACTCAAAACTACTATACACAACAGACAACAAAGTGCACATGCAAATGTGCAAAGAAAGAGCTACAGAGTAACAACAACAGAACACGTTTCAGTACTTTTCTAGTAATGAGGTATGAGTTGAGGTAGTAGGAGAAGGAACAGTAAAGATTTGACATTCCTGAGTAGCAGCAATAATTAAAAAATACTTTGTGTATTTGTGACACCCAGGAAATTTGTGCTCTTGACAATCTCCACAGAGGAGCCGTCGATGTTGTCGTCGAAAAATCATGCATAGTTAAAATTATTCTAATTTCTGAATATCAGAGAGGTAGAAAAGATTACTTTATCTCTTACCTGTGCAGTTTTGCTCATCAAGGCATTGCCAATGCCCTTTCCTAAATGAAATGCAAACATGGACATGAAATTTTGAAACAGTGAGAATTTTCTTACGAAAGAAGAACCTTGAAAATAGAAGGGATGATTAATAATAAGTATGTTTCAATATAATTTGGTTTCAGAGGAGAAGACATCAGAAATTTTCTCCCATAGAAGCAGTCTTAGAAATACTATTGGTTAATGGCTTTGACTTTCTTACTACTGTACAGTACATAGAACCTTTAAAGGCTTTGTCTGAGGTGAAATACTTTACAAAATGCTAGAAATAACCTTTTTAGGTTATTTAAAAAAAATAGATTATTGTTTTAAGAAGGTGTAAAATTATAGTCGAACGAAAGAAACACAAATTACCTCTAAACTCTGGCATCACGTACAAGTCCTCCATGTATACTGTCCGGCCTTTCCATGAGCTATAACTGTAGCTGTACATACAAAAACCTATTTTTGTATGACCTGAAACAGACACACACAGACATTCTGCAATGTTTTATGCAATCATGTGGCTTCAATATGTACATGCATTCCTAATAAAATCTAGCATTTGCCTGAACTGAAACTCTAGATGACTAATTTAAGGTTTGAAATCAATCTTACAGCAAATGATTTATCTTTTTCAGGACTGTTCCAAGTAGAAACAAAAAAGTGGAAAATAAATAACTTATACAAAACAACAATATCCTGGTTTATTCCATTCCCCCTCAGATCTATTAAATTAACACTTAAATTAAACTTTGCTCAAAATCATTTGCATGACCCTCTTCAAACCATTCTAAAGTTTTTCTTTTGGATAGTTTAGCACTTGGCCCAGACTGGGCAATTCCAAAACATTGAAAAAGGCATGCTTTTTCTTTATCTCCAGCTGTCTAACAGAGGCCTTCTAGAATAGTGCCAAAATAGACTGGTATTTGGAGCTAATCAGTGTTCCCTCCATCCTGACTAATCCCCAGTCCCAGCTAAGGAGAAACAGCCTCTATAACAGGATTCAGAAAAGGAGCCGATTGCAAGACCTTATAGCAGTGTGGTGACCTTATACATGTTTTATAAACTCTTTGTAGACCACGGCTCCAGTAGTTGGATGACACCTTTAAAATAAAAAAATGCAAAATAGAAAAAAAGGCAGCTCTTTATTTAGAGTAATCAGAAAAGTGTATGATAATTACATTCGAACATGAGTTTGTGTGTGAGTTTTTAGTATTAAAAGGGTGTGAAAATACTTATACAACTAAGTTGTTCTAGGTTTCTTTTTAGTTCATTTCCTTAAAGGTTTCTAGTTGTTTTTTGTTTGTTGCTATATTACATTAAATGTGGACAAGGATCTAACGATTTATCTGAATTGAAAAAAAAAATCATCACAAATCCTATAGGTAAGCAAGTACAGTAGGTAAGTGATAAGGACATAAACAAACAAATGAAAAAAGAAAGAAAGAAAATGTAGATAATGAAAAAAATAGGTATATAAAGAGGTACTATTGAACACAGTATCTGACTACTAGCACTGACAAGGCCTACATGCCACCTTTGATCACATAGCATAATTCTCACCATCTTTGGTCTTGTACTGCTCTGGAACCTCTGCAATTATGGCGTGGAAGAATGGGGTTTTAGAGAATCCATCCTGCTCTAGGTCTACAGTAGAAAAAAAAGAGAATTTTATTCACAACATGACAAAACTACCTTCAATTATATCTCTATTTCTACTATACTGTACCATGACAGTTTAACAATAAACATTTCAAGTAATATACCTTTTTCTGTAATTGTGACTTGATCTGCAACTTTTTCATGCTCTGCCAGCTCCTGTATGAGATACAAGCAAAATAAGTGGAGAACTAAATTGATAAAAAAAAAATTAAAAAAAAAAACTTATTTGGTTTCCTGACTCCAGGGGAACAACTAATCCTATCAGTTTTCTTTACTTCCTAATGAGACTATTGAAGGACTGTCATCTCATGAGCGGAAAAAGAAATTAGAAATACCTCCTTCTTGTCTAGCTGTTAAGTGACACGTAGCCCCTAATTGCCTCATGGTGGTGCTAATGTTTCAAGCCATGATATCGAAATCAACAAAAAACATTGCCAAATTGTGGAAGAGATGCATCTGTCTCTGGACACTGTACACACAATCAATCACAAACACCTGCATTTTTAGAATGAGAGTGCACAATGCGTCCCGTGAGAGCTCCCTGCCTTCGACCAGCACAGAACATTCCTAATCTGCAGTAAGTTAAAGGAATGTTTTGACATGGAAGGCCAGGATTTTCTTGATCACATTGTCATCTATGTTGAAACTATCGCTCACCCTTAAATCAAAACATGGATTAAAACAGTGGAAGTTAGGTTCTTTGGGGGAAACATGATATCATTCTTCTGGATCTTCTATCCTGTGGTGTCAACATGAACACTGAATAACACTCAGGTTCTATGATATGTGCATAGTGGTCTTAAAAAAAACACCCTGTTTTGATCACCAAAGGTTTTTTGTTTCTCATACTGCCAACCATTACAGGAACTCTGCTGGGAGTTATCACCACATTGTTTGATTTCCACACTTCACTAAAGGAGTTCCTGGGAGATCAGTGTTTCGGACATAAAGCAGACAGTTCAATTATGGCTCCGGTGTACTGAGAAAACTTTCTACCTAGATTGTATACAAGCACTAGTGAAACACTGGAGGAAGTGCATTAGTGTAGCAGGGGATTGTATAGAGAAATAAAGTCGGTGGTGTGGGAGAACATAGGAAGGTTGAAAACAAGAGGATGAATGATGCACAGAGGCAAACCTGCCAGGAGTGAGTTGCAGTAGTCCAGTCTTAAAATACTGTAACAAGCATCTAAGGGGCCTATTTTGAGAAAATGGAAAAATTCTTTTGATGTTTAAAAAAAAAAACGTCAAGAGCAAGTAAAGTTAGCAGTCTAAGGGGAAAAGGACAGTTCATTGTGCAGAGTTACCCCAAGATTGGGGGGAGTAACTGAGGGATTGATCTGAGTGTTGTCCAGGGAGATCATTCAATCCTTACAGGGGGATGAATCACCTGAAATGAACAGCAGTTTGGTTTTGCTGAGAGTATGTCACCTCATATTCAAACAAGCAGCCTTCTAGGTCAGAGGCAAATCATTGCCATGCCATGCCACAGATTCCAAGGAACATGACCAGATGATATGGAGAGTTTGATGTTAGTAGGGAGATTTTGTAAGATGGCCGAGAGAATTGTGGAAGGGATTGGATCTAATCCATAGGTGGAGGATTTGGAGGATGAGATGATGTCATGAATCTCTTAATCTCAATCAGATTTTAGGACATCATAAATAATAAATGGCCAAAAAGTTGTCACATGTCAGGAAGGTCAAAGCGGGAGAAGTTGTTGAGGACTTGAACGCCTCTGGTAGACAGCACTACAGAAATGTAGCTTGGAGGTTTTCTTTTTGTAAGCTGAAAGACGGAATACAAAGAAGTTATTACTCATTTTTGTTAACATGTAGAGGGGAAATGGACTCCTTTTACAGTCATGCCATAGTATATGTGGTGTATAACATTTTATTCAAACTAGCTAATGTGGTCGTTAGCTTCTGTCTTCTTTCTAAAAAAATAAAGCTGATGTTAGATGAAAACTGAAAATCAGTTTTGTTTTGTTTTTCAGATTAGAGCACGTTCCTGCTGATGTGCTTATCTCTGGTGATATTAACACTGAGACAATCACTTAGCTTTCAAACGCAAAACAACGTTTTAGCCATGGTCATTAAAACCAGTACTTCCGCGGACAGACACATGCACGCCGTGAGAGCGTCTCACGATAATGTTGGAACTGTCGCTTTTTAGCAGATCTGACTGTGAACTGACTGATTTGATATTTAAATCTAGCAAGTTAAGTTCACAGAATGAAACTGCCCTAGGTGTTAAAGGATTGAATGTGCTCGATTTGTGGTGAATAATGAGCGACTTACTTACAGACATCATGCGTCTGATGTCCTTACAGTCCTCAAGGGTGGCGGCGCGAATAGTGAAATCCATCTTAGTGTAAGTTATAACCACACTGAAAAACACACAAAGACCTTTATCTAATAACGTATTTAGGCATTTAATCAGGAGAAACGAGAAACGTGTAAAAGCCGCGACGAAATTGTGGCGCTTTTTCACAAGCGCCGCTAGGTGGCGCTGCCGCCATTTTGAACTGTAAATTTACATTTTAAATTTAAATTCTATTCGTCACATACTGTACATTAACATACACAGTATGATATGAAGTGAAATGCTTATACGACTGCTGCTGACCTCAATATTACAAAAAATAGGAAAATAAAAAACTTTCAAATTTACATAATATACAGCAATAGGAATAATACAAATCAAAATAAAATAGTAGAATAAGATAGAAATTTAAAGAATAAAATTAGTTAAAAATAGAAAGATATATAGTACAATAAAATATAATGGAAATGTGATTTTCTGGAATATGAGAAGTTATTTCTTTTCATGGGTTACTTAAAGATGATGTAATAGAATCATCTAATTATTTTCACCCAAAGCTAATCTTTGCACTGCAACATGTACATAAAGTAGTGCTCACCTACCTTGCAATGGCTGTTTGAATAGGTAAAGATTATGTGGTTCAAAATCATAGGTCATAAAAAGCAGAGACTTTTTTTGGCTTTAGCCCAAACTTTTCTCTTTTGTTTTAGACTGAATGCTGTTTTTTTTCTTTTTCTTTATTTTACTATAGCGTATAGCAGTACATTTGAGTATATTTTATATCTCCTAGGTATTTTACACACAACAGCCTTTAATTTATTCGACCAATCTTTAACTGTCCAGTTCATTTGAGTCTGTGTCAATGGTAGTCTCAGATTCTGGAGTAATGTTTTGATCTTTACTGAAGCTTTTGACCTGTATAAGCGATTTTCTGCATTCTCCTGCCACATAATTAGCTGACTGAATAATTGCATGAACGAGTGGACTTACAGACTATATTATACAGTATATGACTATACTTAACTGTCCCAGCGATGTTAAAAGAAAGAAAATTTTATTTTTACTGAATAAATGATCAAATATTACTGTAAGCTATGATAGTACGTACTATTAGTAGATTCCAAATGAAGTTGCCTGTGTGGGGAGTGGGCAGAAAGTCAGTATGTTACAAAAATCAAGAATATTAAAGTAGAAGGGGGAAGTCCAAACAGTTTTCTTACAGGAGTTAGAGACACAAACCCACACACCCCACACACATCCATATCTGAGACTTGGGGGAAAAACATTTTCCCCTTTTAAACAGTTATGACGCACATAGAGCCAACTCTGACCCTGTGCCCAGAAATAAATACCTCAAAAATCATTCCCTTCAAGACAAAGAAGTAAAATTTAATTAATCAATGACACAAACATGGGTGGAGGCTTAGCCTTAAGTCTGAAAGTTATTCATATTGCAGCACTGCTCCAAAAACACTTTGCGTCTGTTTTTTTTTTTTCACTTCCCAAAATAAATAAGCCAGTGTACAATAAATAATCTAATAAAATTTAGGAACCAGCTGACACAGTTATGGGTCTGGGATATTCGACATTTGTTGGGATTATTTTACAGTTTTGTCTGTATTACCAATTATGTATGAATAGTCCAATAGTATTTTATTGTCTTTGCTCAGATCGGCAAAACGCCTGACTAATTCTCATGCCCTGGAAATCTATTAAATCACCCAAAAGTCACTGTTAAAAATTATAACTCACTCATGCATTGTCTTTACAACTTTCTCCTGTATACATGGTCACAGGGGGCCTGAAGCCTATCCTAGGAGACTTAGGGGATAAGGCAAGATGCCAATCTATTGCAGGGCACATACTGTACCCACACTGCGGGCAATTTGGAATGCCAGTGGGAGGAAACCGGAGTAAGAAAACTCACCAAGCATAGGGAGAGCATGCAAACTCCATGCACATAGACCAGAGGTGAACCTGGACCCTGGTGGTTCAAGACGACACTGCTAACCACTGTGACACTGAAAGTCCAGTGTCGCGTACCGCTAAACATATTACTGTCAAATTTAGAGATCAGCCTAGGCTAACCAAGACCTTGAGGCTACTCTGTGGCCTCCTGTGAATCCTGTTATAAAACCATATTAAGTGTATCTACAATCAGTCATGTCACCTGTTAAACTATTAGTGCCTTTTACACTGTTATCAACCACATATATAGCCCCAAACACCATTACTAACCATTACAAAACCATCAAGACCAAACATTACCAGCTTTTAGGAGACAAACAGTGACAACAACAGGTACAGGCAAAACGCATAAGATAACATAAACTCAGATAACCTTTCATTGAATAGTTTTAAATAATTCTGTTTGTATTAGGTGTTGTTGAGAATGTCGGGTCTGAGATTGAAAATAGCCCACAGTGCGCGCTATGTCCTAGTGCTAAATATAGCAGTGTGTGTGCGCAGTAACTGAACAGAGCCACTTCACCTCTCTCTCACACACACACACACACACACACGGGGCGGGGAGGAAATGAGTGGAGCTACACCGTCAGTCCGCACACATACGTTTTTCTCTCCAAACGGCTCCTCGTTGCCGTTAATGATCCAGTTTTAAAGTAACGAGGAGTTACACAGTTCGCTGTTTATTTTCCAGACATGACGCACTGACACTACGCATGCGCACAAGACAAGCTGGTGTTATGCCCTAAAACGCCACCCTGCCACGGATTGCCCCCCACCCCCCCCCATTACTATCTTCAAAGTAAAGCCGCCGCGCCCTTTTATTCAAACGCGACGTTTGAGCGAGTGTCTTCCATAGTTGCGTTTAGTAACACGAAGGAATAAATTCTCTCAACAGCAGCAACAACCACCATTATGATCACACTTTGTTGAATTTATATCCATCCATCCATACAGGATGGGTTCCCTGTTGAGTCTGGTTCCTCTCAAGGTTTCTTCCTATTGCCATCTCAGGGAGTTTTTCCTTGCCACCGTCGCGGTCACCCTTGGCTTTCTCATCAGAGACATTTCATTCATTTATCTTATTATTATCTAGACACATTTTTCTTACACATACACACTATCAAATATTTTTTTTTCTTTTCTAAAAAAAAAAATCTTAATTTTTTCTGAAGCTGCTTTGAGACAATGATCATTGTTAAAAGCGCTATAGAAATAAAATTGAATTTAATTGAATTGAAATATTTCGCTGCTCTGTCCTCTTAGCATTGCTACGTGTTTATTTACTCCCTATTCACATCGCACGTATAAATGCACTCTAAAATCAGCACTGTCAAACTTGGAAATGATATAACATGAAATCAACCATCACGTTATTAAAAGTAACGAATTTGTCACAATTTATTTCTTATGCAGCACGGCAAAACCAATCCTGCCATGATGCTCCCCTGCCCCTACCCAAAACTGGATGGAAAGAAGAACCCAGACTTACCAAAACTTACTATTCTTTCTTCAGCTAAAAATAAGCTAGGATGAAAAGAACAGAAATGAACTCCCCTTTGTGCAGTATCTAATGTAAGTAGAGTGTAACTGGAGCAGCCACGAAGTGCACGCAGTTCCTGGGACACAATATATAACATCCAGAAGGGGGGGGGGGGGGGGGCATTTAATGATAAACACCATCTAAAGTTTTAGATCACACTGTACCTTTGGATGACCTTGCTGTTCCATTAAGTGGAACAATAAAAGATCATCTAGATAATATTACCAGGATAGCACTGAAGCACTGAGTGAACTGCTGGTGTTTTACGATCTGTAACGTCTAGTTCCATCAAAGGATGCAGGCTGCTTGTCAGTACCGCGTATTATGAAAACTACAGCTGGGGGCAGAGCTTTTTCATACAAAACCCCAAAGTTATGGAATAGCCTTCCAAATAGTGATCAGGACTCAGACACAGTCTCAGTGTTTAAGTCTAGGCTAAAAACCTATTTATTTAATCAAGCATTTTTATTAATAGTCTTGGGTAAAGGAGCAGATCTGGAAGACTCATGGACGTAGAGTATTATGTTGAACTGGTATGTTTAGATGCTGTCCTCCCCATTAATCACTCAGGTTTGTTGATGGTGAGGTGATTGTTTGCTTTACATATCAGGGAGCCTGCGTTTCCTTCTGGCTCTCCCTTTTAGCTATGCTGTTATAGTTAGTCCTGTTGTGTCTCTTTGGGATGCGTCTGGTGTCACTCTACCTAGAAGACGGTTCTGGCCTCGACTGGTGGTAACAGCTGTTTCTTTGAGGACTTGACGTGGCCGCAGTTGCTCGATAGTTCACGACTGGAATTTCCTACAAGTCTACCTGATTCTCCAATAACTACCTGGACTCCATATTCACATCAATTAACTGTTATAGCTGAACTGGCAGCCACCTAACACACAGTGTGAATGCAGATAAATTCATGCTTTCTGTTTCACCCAAATGAGGATGGGTTCCCTGTTGAGTCTGGTAGGGGGGAGCTGTTTTGAAAGCCTTTTTTTTTTTTTTTTTTTACTTTAAGCTTCTATTCCATTATACACGTTTACTTTAATAGGAAAATCTGTATGCTACACTCTATTTATGCAGTCATCCCATCAGATAATTATGTGGCAGTAACACAATGCATAATACACTCAATACAATACATGTAAAGTATTTCAGTTTATGTTCACATCAAACATCAGAATGGGTAAAAGTGTGACCCCTGCCATTTTAACAATGGCGTGGATGTTGGTGCCAGACGGGCTGGCTTGGGTATGTCAGAAACTCCTGGGAATTTCACACCCAGCAGTCACAAGCATGCCTAATTTGGGGCCCTTGGTCCGTGATTGTACCGTCTTTCCTTTGCTTTAGCTCACAATTTTGTTATGCTCTCACACTCTCTCCTCTATTTTATTTTAAAGTTTGTTTCAATATATGTTTTTTACACAACAACTGAAGTGAGTCATTTAAAGTATAGAGAGTATTTAATAGTACTTTTAAACTTTATTGCAATGCAATTTCACACAGTATAAACTTTTTTGGTTAATTTTTGGCTCTCCATAGGAAAGAATCTGCAGGCTGGAACACCCTGTTGATGGGAGATTTCTAAGGACAATGAACAAACTAGTCTAAGTTTGATACACCCTTAATATAATTACTGATCTACATTGTTTGGATATCAGTAAGTTATTGGAATAGGAAATATTTTGCTTATTTTACACTACACTCCCTAATGGAAAATTAGTCAAGTTTAGTATATGAAAGTAAATTTTAATATAATTATTTTTTAGATTAAATTATTGAAATAAACTGCAATCAAACTAAACACAAGCAGGCATATTCAGAAATAATAAATAAATAAATGTATATTATTTTTTTATTATATATATAATGTATGTGTATTATTTATTTATTTTGTATATATATATTAAATAATCTAATTTACAAGTAGTGCCAATAGCTAGTAAAATAGTGCACCGCACTGTTCCTTTTATGCCGAAGACAATAAAACTGGTAAAGGGAGTTTTAAGAAACTCAAAGGAAAATTAACCCTATATGCTGGTTGATAAAATCAAATAATATTAATTGTAAGTCAAACTGTGAGAAAGATCAGCTTTTGAATGTATTGAATCCAACATGGAAAGTAAATCCTGCTGACCACAGGCCAGTATTTGTTCCATTTGATAAATCAGTCACACATGGCTGGAGTGGGCATGAATAACATTCTTATACATGAATGTCTGTAAATATGATCATAGATTTCTCTTTCTTAAAGCTGTTCTGAGTACTGTATAATATACAGAAAGTATATACACTCACCTAAAGGATTATTAGGAACACCTGTTCAATTTCTCATTAATGCAATTATCTAATTAACCAATCACATGGCAGTTGCTTCAATACATTTAGGAGTGTGGTCCTGGTCAAGACAATCTCCTGAACTCCAAACTGAATGTCAGAATGGAAACGAAAGGTGATTTAAGCAATTTTGAGCGGGGCATTTTCACAAAGAGAAAAACATGCAGTATGCGGCAGTCCTGTGGGAGAAAATGCCTTGTTGATGCTAGAGGTCAGAGGAGAATGAACCGACTGATTCAAGCTAATAGAAGAGCAACTTTGATTGAAATAACCACTTGTTACAACCGAGGTATGCAGCAAAGCAAACACGCACAACCTTGAGGCTGGGCTACAACAGCAGAAGACCCCACCGGGTACCACTCATTTCATCATCATCATCAACTTTATTTATAAATCACTTTAAAACAGCCACAGCTGACACAAAGTGCTGTACATTTATATATATAAAAAAAGTCTCACTGAGGCCAAAAGCCAAAAAATAAAAATGGGTTTTAAGACGTATTTTAAAAATTGACAGTAAAGATACCTGTTCTAACATGCAGAGGCAGGTTGTTCCACAGTTTGGGCGCCACGATGACGAAAGCCCTATCCCCTCTGAGCTTTCTCCTGGATCTCGGTACTTTCAGGAGAAGCTGATCAGCTGACCTAAGAGTCCGACAGGGTGTGTAGGGGTGAAGAAGCTCAGATAAGTAAGGCGGGGCCAGATTTTGAAGGCATTTAAAAACAAACATAAGAATTTTTAAATCCACTCTATAAGACATAGGCAGCCGGTGCAGTGAAGCCAGCACAGGGGTTATATGCTCTCTTTTGCGGGTTCCTGTTAACATTTTCGTAGCGGCATTTTGAACCATCTGCAGACATGAGAGTAACGATTGACTAACCCCCACATAAAGTGAGTTACAATAGTCCAAACAAGAAATAATAAAAGCATGGAGCACTGATTCAAAATGCTGCCTAGAAAGAAAAGATTTCACTCTTGCCAGTCGCCTTAACTGATAAAAACTGGACTTCACCACCGCACTAACCTGGCTGTCCAATATAAAATCACTGTCCAACTTAACACCAAGGTAACTTACAACAGGTTGGAAATATACTTCCAAGGGTTTTGTATACATCTCCACTACAATTAGGAAAAAGAGGCTACAATTTGCACAAGCTCACTAAAATTGGACAGTTGAAGACTGGAAAAATGTTGCCTGGTCTGTTGAGTCTCGTTTTCTGTTGAGACATTCAAATGGTAGAGTCAGAATTTGGCATAAACAGAATGAGAACATGGATCCATCATGCCTTGTTACCACTGTGCAGGCTGGTGTTGGTGGTGGTGTAATGGTGTGGGGGATGTTTTCTTGGCACACTTTAGGCCCCTTAGTGCCAATTGGGCATCGTTTAAATGCCACGGGCTACCTGAGCATTGTTTCTGACGATGTACCCTTTATGACCACCATGTACCCATCCTCTGATAGCTACTTCCAGCAGGATAATGCACCATGTCACAAAGCTCAAATCATTTCAAACTGGTTTCTTGAACATGACAATGAGTTCACTGTACTAAAATGGCCCCCACAGTCACCAGATCTCAACCCAAGCATCTTTGGGATGTGGTGAAACGGGAGCTTCGTGCCCTGGATGTGCATCCCAAAAATCTCCATCAACTGCAAGATGCTATCCTATCAATATGAGCCAACATTTCTAAAGATTGTTGAATCAATGCCATGAAAAATTAAGGCAGTTCTGAAGGCGGAAGAGGGTCAAACACCGTATTAGTATGGTGTTCCTAATAATCCTTTAGGTGAGAGGATTTTACATAGTTTTACTATATGTTATTATCTAATATAACAAATTGTAATAAAAACAAATATTGGCTATATACAATACAATGTAATGTATTGTACTGTATATAGCCATGTGTCACACCTGTAAATCATTTAAATGTAAATCGCTCTTCTAAGCTGCCGTTTGCCAAAATAATGTGCAATTATGACTGTGTAAAAAAATCTTTATGGGTATGATGTAGTGTTTATTTTTGTACCAGTTTTGACTTGCTATCCGTAGAGAGCATATAGACAGAATTTCATGAGACTGATCAGAGATCAGAACCCTTTGAATATAAGGTAAATTATTCTGGTGTGAAAAACAGACTCCAGACCAGCACATGAGAAAACAGAGGAACAGCTACTGAGGCAACCATGTGCAACACAGGAAGTTGCCTCCTTTTCCTGATTAGACTATGACGTGATGTTCTCTGCTGTGTGTTTTTCTTTCTAATGCCACCAAGATTAGATACTTAAACCACTGCAGTTACTTTTTGTATCCAACTATAGCTGAGAAAATAACCTTTCTAACCTAAGTCTTTCCCCACTTAACATTATTGTATATAATTGTTTTTATTAAATAGTAGTTTAACTTATGATATATATATATTTTTTCTAGCAATATGGTTTCTCAACTACAAACTCATAAAAATGTTAGGATTAAGGTTAGTTTAAGGGGTGGAGTTTAGAAATATCTGCTTTTCTTATCTAATTTAACCTTTATTTAACCATATCTCTTTATATCTATAAAAAATTATCTATATAAAAATAATCTTAATCCTGAATAATTATAAATTGTACAAATGTGCCTAAAATCTACGGAATCGTATTACTTGCAGCAGCCCCCAAAACGTGCACATGTCCATTCAGACCATAGCAATCTCCTAAAAATATCTGCTTGGCTTACTAAGATTTCCTGATCCAGATAACACGTAGTAAAGGAGAATTTTAAAATATTTTTGGTGTTGTTGTAATTACTCTTATTCTTTCCTAACACAATGTGTGTTACTGTTCAGCTAAGTTAATGTGTTGCAATATTAAACATATTTGTGGTAAAGGTTTAGCATAACACCAGCAGTCACCAGAAGGGACTGCGTCACATGACTGATGAGCTCATGTCCAACCTTTCACACAAATATGGCAATTACAGTTGCTTCTTATATTCCTTATATGGAAGTTTCTTGATTATAGCAACAAAGAAGTTTCACTAACCTTTTTTGCTGCATACTTTCACAGTGTATTGAAATAGTGGTAAAGATACTTTACAACTATAATAGCCTGAGGAGTAAATATAATTTGACTTAATGAACGTTTCATGAAATAATTGAAAAAATCATTTCAAAACTTTAATTTTTAATGTAATATAAGACATACATATACAGTATTGATAATGACATTGTCAATCATATTAACAAAAAATATTGGAAATTTTTATTGAAACAGAGTTTTTAGAATATTTTAGAAATTTCACTTCTACTTGGAACAATAATTAATGCCAGTAGTGTTTATACAATATATTTATATATATAGATAGAGTACTTTATTAATCCAAAAGGGAAATTGTATAAAACAAACAAACAAACAAACAAATAAATAACTTAAGGCAGGAATAATTAAGGCTCTTGACCTTCACTTGATACAAAATTAAAGTTACAGGAAGTATAATTGTTTGTCTGCTGCTGCTGTGTGTATTCAAACAAGTTGCTATTTAGTAAGCACACATTTGTTATTATAACACTCGTGCCAACATGTGGAAACATACAGCTACTGTAAATAAGCAGAGCCACCCACATGTCTGTCAGATAAGCAGGTCTGGAATATTGTCTTACTGTACAAATAAAACATGCTTAAAACACTGTTGAAGTTAAAAATTTATCATACTTGTACTGTTGAAAATACATTCGTACATCCAACTGTCCTGGGCAGATCTTAATGACAACAAAACCGCACAAATTAACTTTTAATGTTATCCATTTTCTTTTTTTTCTTTTCTTCTCTTAGTTTTTCAGCTTTCTTGCACATTTTGTCTTTATCTGTCTTATACACCCACAGGTTTGCACACTGCACTTTGGCTCTGGGCCTCAAGGGTGTGAGTCAGTTTTTCTTTTTGTGTTTCTATTAGATTTGGAACATTTGGAAGTGTACGTGCTGATTTAGGTAATTAAAAAGTCAATACATCAATTAACAACAGTACAAACAACAGTAGGTTTGCCAGTAACACAACCTTTAAGAATAAAAACAAAAATGGTGATGGGTCCATAATTACTTGGACAGTGGCAGAATTTTCCTTTTGTACACCAGCTTACTATATTTAAATCGAAAAAAGGTCTGTAAAAAAAAGTCTGTGTTGAATTTACATTTAGTGTCTCTTGGAACTCTCAACATACAGTCCAAAGAGATGCCAAGACAAATAAAGAAGATCATGATTAAAATTAATTTGAAATTGAAAACGCTCATTAGACAAAAAATAAAATAAAATAGCAGAACATTTAAAAGTGGCCAAATCAACAAACTGGTAACACTCTGATTGAGGTAAGTGTATCACTGTCAAAGTCTGCAATGAAGAGACACGTTCATGAATCTAAATACAGACATTTTATTCCAAATTGTAAATTACTAGTATCACTGAAAAACAGGAAGGTCAGATAAGACTTTACAAGAAATACCTAAAATGGCTGCCCCGTTCTGGTACAGGATTCTTCTGAAAGATGAAAACAAGACGAGCCAGAATGATTGGAAAAGAAGAATAGGGAGAAGGGGAGGAAGGATTCAAATTTTTTGCATAGTAAAATCTTTATATGGACCACTGGGTATTACTCTTTTGCCAAAACTCTTCCTGTTTGAATACATTTATAATTAAAATACAAGTCAAATAATTATCATGTGTTAATGGCTGAAAACAGTGAAAAGAATTTACAAGGTACATAATATTAGAGTTTGGGTCTCAGAAGGTTAAGGGAAAGAAATGGAACATTCTTATGGCCTGAAGTTAGTCACCTGAACCTCAGCGCAAGTGAGCATGCTTTTCATGCTGGCAGAAAGACCTGCAAACAAGCAGCTGCTAAAAGTCGCTGCTAACAAGTCCTGGCAAAGAATTTCAAGAGTGAAAACTCAGTCAAGGGAGCCAGTCTTAATGGAGGTCATTAACTGCAAAGTATATAATAATCCAAATGGAAAAATAATTCTTATGTTTATAATTATGTTGATTGGTCCAATTACCCTGAGTCTGGGAAAATGGAGACTACGAAATACACACTCCCCGCTTGCTTCTTCTTCTTTGTCTTTCGGCTGTTCCCTTTCAACGAATCATCTGCCTCCATCTAACCCTATCCCCTGCATCCTCTTCTCTCACACCAACTAACTTCATGTCCTCTCTCACTGCATCTATAAATCTCCTCTTTGGTCTTCCTCTAGACCTCCTGCCTGGCAGTTCAAACCTCAGCATCCTTCTAGCAATATATTCACAATTTCTCCTCTGAACATATCCAAACCACCTCAATCTGGCCTCTCTGACTTTATCTCCAAAACATCTAACATGGGTTGTCCCTCTGATAAACTCATTCTTGATCCTATCCATCCTTGTCACTCCCAAAGAGAACCTCAACATCTTCAGCTCTGCTACCTCCAACTCTGCCTCCTGTCTTTTCTTCAGTGCCACTGCTCTAAGCCGAGCATTGCTGGTCTCACCACATGTCCTGTACACCTTTCCTTTTATTCTCGCTGATACTCTTTTATCGCACAACACACCTGAAACTTTTCTCCACCCATTCCAACCTGCCTGTACCCGCCTCTTCACCTCCTTTCCACACTCTCCGTTGCTCTGGACCGTTGACCCTAAGTAAATAAAGTCCTGCACCTTCTTTACCTCTGCTCCCTGTATCCTCATGGTTCCTCTCTTTCTCCACAGGTATGTCATCAGGACCAACAGCCTTTTCACTCTTCATCCCCTTCAACGCCCTTCTCACCTCACTTTTACTAATATTTGCTACTTCCTGTTCCACAACAGTCACCTCTTCTACTCTTTGTTCTCTTTCGCTTTCCTCATTCATCAACTCCTCAAAGTACTCATTCCATCTTCCCATCACCCTCCTGGCATCTGTCAGTACATTCTCTTCATCTTAAACACTCTAACCTGCTGCACATCCTTCCCATCTCTATCTTTCTGCCTCGCCAACCTGTACAGATCCACCTCACCCTCCTTACTGTCCAATCTAGCATACAAGTACTTATATGCTCTTTGTTTGGCCTTTTCCACCTCTACCTTCACCTTATGCTGCATCTCCCTGTACTCCTGTCTTCTCTCTTCAGTCCTCTCAGAGTCCCACTATTTCTTAGCTAGCCTCTTTCCCTGTATACACTCCTGGACTTCCTCATTCCACCACTAAGGCCACTTTTGCCTTACCTGATGATACACCAAGTACCCTCCTACCTGTCTCAATGATTACATTGGCTGTAGTTGTCCAGTCAACTGAAATCACCTCCTGACTAACCATAGCCTGTCTCAACTACTCACTGAAGACTACACAACATTCTTCCTTTCTCAGCTTCCTCCACTTTGTCCTCTGCTCTGCCTTTGTCCTCTTCACCTTCCTCACCACCAGGATTTTTTTACACACCACCATTCTGTGTTGTCTGGCTACACTCTCCCCTACCAACACTTTGCAGTCACTAATCTCTTTCAAATTACAACATCGACACAAGATGTAGTCTGCCTGAGTGCTTCTGCCTCCACTCTTATATGTCACCCTATGTTCCTGCCTTTTCTGAAATAAAGTATTTACTACTGCCATTTCCATCCTCTTTGCAAAGTCCACCACCATCTGTTCTTCTACATTCCTATCCTGAAGACCAAACCTGCCCATCACATTTTTATCACCTCTTTTCCCTTCCCCAACATGTCCATTGAAGTCTGTACCAATCATCTCTTTCTCACCTCTGGGGATGCTCTGCATCACTTCGTCTAACTCACTCCAGAATGTCTCCTTTTCTTCTAACTCACATCCTACCTGTGGGGCATAGCCACTAACAACATTTAACATTCCCCCTTCAATATCCAGCTTCAGACTCATCACCCTATCTGATACTCTTTTCACCTCTAGAACATTCCTTACAAACTCCTCTTTCAGAATAACTCCTACTCCATTTCTTTCCTATCTACACCATGGTAAAACAATTTCAACCCTGATCCTAAGCTTCTGGCCTTGCTATCTTTCCACCTGGTCTCCTGGACGCACAGTATATCCACCTTCCTTCTCTGCATCATATCAACCAACTCTCTTGCCTTCCCTGTCATGGTCCCAACATTCAAAGTCCCTACTATCACTCCTAAAATCTTGCCTTTCCTTTTCTCTCTCTGCTTTCGAACACACCTTCCTCCTCCTCTTTGTCGACCAACAGTAGCCCAATTTCCACCGGCACCCTGTAGGTCAACAGCACCGGTGGCAGTCGTTGGTATGAAAATGATATTTGTGATTCGCATCATTGATTTGGCAAATGTTTTTACGTCAGATGCCCTTCCTGACACAACTCTCTGCATTTATTCAGACTTGGGACTGGCACCAGTAAACACTGGATTGCGCCCCGCCCATGGTTGCATTGCTTGCAACATTACCAAAAAAGGTGTCACTATTTAAAATATTTATGTTCCAACTGTAATTTCTGTGTCATTCTTATATTAAGGGAGCACTACAGTATTTAAATTTAATAGCAGCTCATAATATTTAAGATTTAATGTACAAAATTTTCAGTAACTGCTATTTAATGCACACAAAGGGCAATTAAATGAATAACCCTATAATGCCAGTCCAATTAGAAGGGTCTTTAGAAAGAGCCTTATAGGATATCATTCAAGTAACTGTGAATCACATTAGTACAAACTAGAAGAAATCTCTCATGTGTTTAAATGGACTATATTTTTATATTACCCATCTCACTCTCACTCACTCATTGTCTATACTTCTTTATCCTGTATTCAGGGTCGCGAGGGCCTGGGGCCTATCCCATTAATTATCTGATTTGGATAATCATTTCAATTTATATTTAAAATATAACTTGAAAGACAAAATATTAAACTAGCAATATATGTTCTTTGAACCAACAGTAGTTCTATAATTATCACATTGTATACAAAGTAATATAACAGACATTATATACACTACCGTTCAAAAGTTTGGGGTCACTTTCTAACTCCATGATCGTTCCCGATTTTTATTTCTTTCTACATTGTAAAGGGATGCTGAGGGCGTCCAAAAAATACATTAATCTTCTTTAAACATAAAAAGGAATTAGGGAAACCAATGTTATTGGAAACATTTTTATTGGAAGCATACTGTACAAATTAATGTAAGCTAGGTCAAAAGCTTAGCTAAGATGGTATTAAGTTAATTTAGCTTGTTAAAGATCCATTTCTGCTATCGGAGCAAAAATTAACAGAAGAATTGCTCATATTGTGTCTAAAAAGTAACTTACTTTATATAAATGTCTTGTTTGTAGAATGGCTGTATAACATTCACAATCATATAGCTATAATGAAAATGGTCCACTGGCATGAGCCGAGAGGAATATTCGTGGATATGCACACTTTTGCTCATTGCTTAATGCGTTAATGTATCAAAGAGCTATAAAATCTAAAAGTTAATTACTAGTAGGTTCTCTATACACCACTAATTAAACTAAACCAAATGTGTTGAATCCCACATTTCCCTATGGCAAATCTGAGTAATTTGCTCCATACAAAGTGTGTATTCATACATTTAGCCTGCTTCAGATTGCACTAGTGCCAAAAATAAGTTTGTGTGTGTGTGTGTGTGTGTTTGCGTGTGCGTATGTGTGAATAACTGCTCAACAGAAAACCTGTGTGTATGAATGCTTAAGTCTTTATGTATGTAAAAATAAGGAGTCAGTATGTAGGTATTAAAAAGAGGTTACAATATATTATGCAACCATTGAAATTACCCTCATAATGTACTGACTCACAGCACATTGAACCACATGATGAACTGTTTTTTAAATAAATTGTAACTCTTACACTGTTTTTGTGACTTTATTACATATGTAATAAAGTCTTTATTTTAAAGACTTTATTAATATGGTAATTTGTGTATAAATAATTTTCTCCAATAAAACATATGTTGGATAGATTTTGATTATACTATCCTACTTATTAAGAAACACACACACACACACACACACACAACAGCCTTGTTAAACCACATGTGAATTTGCTTCGACTTTTAGCAATTGTAGCAGAACAGAAAAAAATTTAAATTTTTCTGCATATGTAAACAAATATATCCTAAGTACTCAAGTGCTAAAAAACTGCATGCTATAATTTACAGTATTACACAACTAGTGCAATGTTCTCTCGCTGTGAAAGAAGGAAATGATGGAAGGGAAACAAATAATTACTTTGGGAGCGGTGCCACATGGGGCTGCTGGTAAAAACATCACTAAGCAGATTTGCATTACATTTTGAAATTTCATGTCAAGGTTTTTACCCTTTTTGTAGGGCTGAGAAAAGTTATACGGTAACATTCAGGCTTATAATGACAAAAAAAAAACAACACAAACCTATACAGTACATGACTGAAAGTTTAATAGTATAAGAAAATACGGTAAGGGAAGCAAAGGACCCAAAGATCACAGTTTCAGTATTGCACAGTTTTCATGTGTTCTTGTGGTAGTCATGTTTCAAAATCACCTTTCCTCATCACTCATTCTAAAATTTACTTATAAAATGCAGTTCCTAACCCTTTTAACCATTTTGCGCAGAATTTACTTATTTTGTAGCTTAGACATTTAACAAGATAATTAATACAACCAAATCAAAATAAAAACCTATGGGGGAAATATTAAGTATTTTAGTAATTTACTAAAGCAAAAAAATAGTAAGTATGTTGGTGCCAATAATGTGTATACCAGCATTATGCAAAAATGGCAAACAAAGCATTATGAGTCTTTGACTGGTACATTTAATTACTGTCCCATCAAGCAATAATATCAGAAGGTGGGTACCTAAAATACAGTCAAACAAATAAGCAACAGACTGAAATTGCTATTTCTGAACCTACCCTCACCAAGAGCAGGTACCTCTAACAAGAAGTCAGTCATTCTAATACTTGGTATAGAAATCAAGTGCCAGGAAAACCATGCTTTTATGTGGTGTGGTGTGGTGTGTGCATTTTGTGTTAGTGGGAGAGGGGGTGCAAGTGGCGTCATTTGTACCTCAATAATGGCACTGCTGTGCTGCTAAAAGTAGGGAGGTGGGTGTGCCGCACAGACCCATGTCCTGATTACACAGAAGCTCTGTGTTCTCCTCTACGTCCACAACACATGGTCCTGTTTAGCCTGTTTCACTTCACTGGTTTCTCAGAACGCCCTGAGCTAAACGTTAGCTAATAAACTCACCAGACTAACAGACCTCATCAGAAATATTGGATAATCTAGGGAACAATTAGAAGTTCTACTTTTATTTCAATTGCAGTTTGTCAGTGTCATGTCCAACCATCATGAAAAACAAATAGGATAATATGCATATTTTTTAGGTGTGTAGATGAGTATGTGTCAGTGTTTTTGTCTCTCTTTAGTCAGGCCTGTGAGACAGTTTTATGCTCTAAACAGTGTTTAGACTGAAACACACAAAGGTGTTATGTTCTTTGGTCATTCCACATCTGAGATGTTATATATGTGCACATTTACATATTGGCCAGGTGACTGCTTCTAGTTTATCTTTCACATGGTACAGGGAAATAAAAACAATAACAAATAGCACTGTTTTTGAGGAAAGCTCGTGCACCTTGTAGCTGCGCACGCACCTCACATCACGTCCAAAACCGCATGCTACTGCACTAAATAGCACGCCTATATGAATACAACACGCGATTTGTGCTATATTATTGCACTGTCGCACAGCTTATTCAAAGAAAACTTTCTGACAAGGAAATTTATCTTCAAACTGACATATAAATGCAAGAAAAGCAATATATCTGGACAACACTATAATCTAGTGACTGTATAGTCCAATATTCTGTTTAGTATGCTAGTAGGCGACTTTTGAATGCGGCCACGCCCCTCGCACTCGCTTGCTCCTGCTTCGTGCTGACGCAGGCGGTAGTCCACGTGCCCGCGCTTCTCAAATACAGCGTCGTGGACGCGCGTTCACTCCTACAGACCTAAGGAGAAGTCTGGAGGAAAAGGAGAAGAAGGAGCGTGTTTCTGTGTCTGTATGTGTATGTGCTTGAATGATTCTGGAAAGTCCACAAAGTTTTTAGTTATAGCGTAAATCACAATAGTACGTCAAGGTACTTTTAGAAATATACAATAAAACCAACATTTTGGACAATTAGGAAAAAAACTAAGAAAGAGACTAATAGAGTAGATGCCGCAAAGCAACCTGACTGCGATACTGGAAGCAAAAACTTTTCCCTTTCTCCTTTGTCCGGGTACGGACACACAGAAAAAGCGAATGAAAGGTAAATGATTGTATTTCTTTTGTTGTTTGTATTAATGGTTCTCACGGTTAAGCGTGTTTTTGCTGCAAACGTTACAAGTTTTCCCTTATTTCCACCATGACTTTATAATGAATGTGTCAATATTATACCTTTAAAGTCAGCAGTGTTCATTTAGTTGCATTTCACAGAGTTTAAATGAAATATGCCACTTGTTTTTTAAAGTACCTTTAAAATTTAATTACACACAAAAAGACTTTGCGTTTAAATGAAACCCTGATGTTTTAATTAAATTGATCCCCGTCCAATATCCCTGACAGATCTGCGAGAATAAATAACTGACTTAACTGTATTTTCTTTTAGCAAATGTGTTGTCTGATATTTTTTCATCCCAGCACATCATCCACTTCCCCACACAGTGCACCTTTTCTTCCCATGACTAAAGTTGACAACTCAGTCATTGAGATTGTTTCCTCTTTGGGTCTGCACATGGATCCAGCACTGTTACTTGGAATGGTATCACTGTTAAGTTATCTCCTGTTTGTGTTCCTTAAATGTGATCTACACAACCAAGCATGCCATTGTTCTTTGGACGAGAAATATTTGTGGGGCTGGTCGGGATGTGTATAAAAGCTGTATCCTGTCAGCAATGCCTCAACAATGGCCATTGCAGCCTGAACAGTTGGTGGCCCTGTTCCTGCCAGACATCAGACGTAGCCAGGGATAGTGAAATAATGGGTCAGAAAGGAGAAAGCGGAAAAACACCACACAATAGTCTGAAGTGCAGTGTAAAGTGGCGTGCTGGGAAAAAGGTGGTGAAGTGTTTTCAGTGAACTGAAGACAAAAGGGATATCTGACTGTTGCATAACTTTGGTCTGTAAAGCCACCTCATATACCAAAGCTCAGTATGTTTGGGTTTGCATCTCAACTATAGCCAGGGTTACTATTATCTTGGCATGTACAGGTTGCACATGTCAGGTCTGCTTGTTTCACCATGATAAAGTATGTAGTTGCTTTAGCAAGAATTGTTATTGAGGGTAACAGCTGATTTTTGTAAGCTGCTTAATTTAGTTATTGAGTTAATCACAGCTTTAAGGCTCAAATCCAGGGATTGCAGTAGGAACTATTCCATATCAAATAGGGCTTTTTATTAAAAATATATATAAACTCCCCCCCCTTTTTATTATTATTATTATTTTTTTTTTTACAAAACCTTGAAATGATAAGCTCTTGTTATAGCTACAGATAGCCAATCACTAATGAGTCACTTGTAGTCCAACATAATGAAAAATGAGTTTTCTTACTAACTTATGTAGTTTACTTCTTTCAAGATTAAATTCCCTCAATCTCCCATGACAGGTGTAGTTATCATTGCCCTACTTTCAGTATTATCCTTTCCAGACAAATCCTATCCTGTAATGTAGTATGCAGTAATTATTTACCAATGATGTATCCCATTTGGGTGTCCACTTAATATTTCTGTTTTCTTTCTGTCTCAGATCCCTGGAGGTGAATCCTGACATTTACTGGAAAAAGGGAAGGAGGATCTCTTTTTTTCCAAGGCATCTGTCACATTCAAGCCTCATCATGTCTCTGGCCTCCTTCCACTTAATGCAGGCCCTAAAAAACTCTCCTGCAGCCCTGCGCAGACACTTTCAACGTGACCGCACAGAAAGCCTTTCCCATGGAGACCCCATATTCAAAGTGCACTACCTAGGTACCAAGAAGATCTTCTCCCTAGACCTGGAGCAAGCTGAGGATGCTATTGACCGGCTCCTGGATGGTGCACCTGGAAAGTTATCCAAAGATCATGCTCTGGTGGTGCGACCACGATATGTGGAAGTAAAAGAGTTGAGCACAGGACGGCAGCTTACCAAGACCTACCTGCACGACATTGCCTACTGTGCATCACACACAGCCCATCCCAATGTGTTCCTCTATATCTGCAGGCAACCTGGACAACAGCTGCAGTGTAGGGTGTTCTGGTGTAGTCGAGTGGAAAGAGCAAAGGATATGACAGCCTGTCTGGCAAACTCATTCCAGAGGGCGCTAAATGACTGGCAGGATTGCTGTGCTACACTGCCAAAGGCAGAGGGCATCGCTAAAAAAGATGAGACTGACATTACCCCTGCTGCTGCCAAAGGATTGACGCTGCCAGCCAGTTTGGGGAAAGGTAAGCAGGGCTGGGGGGAAATTTTCTGCTGCTTACAATAATGAAAGCGAAGTGTTCATGAATGAATGTGGTATATTGTGTTCTGTATTTGTAAGTATGTAACATTTTTTTGGTCGAATTTTGTGTAACATCATGCATCCTTTATCTTTGTCTGCAGTTCGTTGGAAGAAGAAGGGCTCAATTTCCCGCAGTCCTCTGAGAGCCATCACTAGACAGGGCTCATCCAGTGAAAATTGGCAATGAGATTCTCAGCTATTGGACCACTTGACCCCTATGGGATCCTACCAACAAGAAGGCACTTTTCTTTTCATTCCCACCATCTTAACAAAATGACAGATGACAACGGCTGGGCCTGTCACAGCTTGACTCCAACAAACCTTTCTGTTTAAGACAATACAGTTTTTACAGACTAATGTAAGACTTTGGACTGATGCCAAAGTTGCTGTTCTTACTCCTTTAAAGCACATACAGTGATGACTGACAAGGTGGGTTGGGCCAATAGTTTATATATTATATGCTGGTCATTTTTTTATGTATTCTCTAATTGATAACAGTATTGTTTATATTTTCATCTCAAGACTTGAAGCCTTTAATGACTTGTATGCAAGTACTTGTCCATATATCAAAAGTTAAGTCAAACTGACCTAACTTTTGGGTAAGGGTAGAAAAGTTAATAAGATATTTTTCCCTTTTGCTTGTATGGTGGGAAAAAACACATAATCCAGAATTGGTGCTTTTGTTAGGCATGTTGCATAATTGATTTGTGTAATAACTGGGAGGATGCAGAAACCACAATGGTGCAATGTAAGTTCTGTCCCTATTGCCACCCAAAACCACAGATGCAAACCACCACAATTACATGTTGCACACAATTTCACATATAGTTTGGTGCAGTTACTAACCACCGGACAATTGACACACTTCTCTACCATTAGCCTATATTATCTTTTGTTCCCTTAACACGTGCAAATTGTAATTAAAAGGATTAAGTTGATTATACTTTATATTATCTATATTAAGATTAGACTTGATCTTCCAGAATTAATCCTACACTACAGCGGTCATGTATGATTCATGTAGTTCCTTTATACCTAACTATGAAGTTCAATAATAAGCCAGAAATTTCCAGAGAGAAAATAAATAGCACAGTGAGTGAGAGAACACAATGTGCCCTTAGCGGTCGTGTAGGATTCATGCCGTGCACCTGCATTCCAAAAGGAACTTTTTTAATCCCTTTATGCTCCTTCTATTTTAGTCTATTTTCTGCCTAAAACTTTGGGTTTTAAACATCAATTTGACTTTTTTTAAAAAAAATTTGCATGTCTGTGGTAATCTAAATGAGCGATCAAAATGCTAATTTGTGTGTGCATTTTAGCATTAAAAGGACTAGTCCTGTATACATTTTGCTTGTATCATGAGCAAAGTATGTCCTACATATTAAATGTTAAAAATGTGTTGCTGTACTTACCTTCAAGAGGTTCCTCTCATTTACAGCCAAAGTTGTAGAGCCTTAGGATCATCAGATCTAGCCAGTTGACCCAGTAATGTTATAATTTTTATTTTTTTTATCCTCATTGATTTTAATATAATTTATATTGAAGTGTTCTCCAAAATACAAGGACACCGACTCTGCCTCCAGAAGTGTGTGTCTGCTCAAGGGTTTTTTAATGAATGTGCATGTTGTTTTACCGGTTTTGATTTTGTCTCCATATTTATTTTTATGTATTTTCAAAATTAAACTTTTATACAGTAATAATGTGTCATTGTCTACTCTTTTTTTTCCCGCATACTAGTAGAACAAATCAAGTCCTTATTACAATTGTGAAACCTCCCATGTAGTTGTGAAAATCAACAGAACTTAACAAATTGACACACTGCATTTTCAACCACAGTAATGCAGTAGACAAGGTGTTGCTAAATAAGTGTATAAATGTAGTGAAATAGGTTGGAATGACAGTATAATACCTGTGCCTTTAAATGTTTTTAAGACAATGAAGACAATCTTCTGGTTTCTATGCATCTAAATATCATGCTTTTGTCTCTGGCAACTTACTGCTGTAATTTTATTTTTGAAGTAAGTCTTGTATTCTCCAGAACCTTAGTTGTACTCACAGGAACTCTTTTAATGGCCCAAATAAGGAAGTAGCTTAAAGCGAGGTCAGGACTGCACGATGAATGTAGTAATAACTCCCAGTTCCTGTAATGTGCAAGTGATGTTTCTGAATGATTGTGTGAAGAGTTCCCACAGAGTTGTCCATTTTCAAGGATCAGGGGTTAGAGTTGCTTAACAAGTCAAACAACTTTTCACTCACTCATGCAAGGTGACAGTCCTAATCACTACACCACCGTGCCGCTGTCAGTTGTCATTCAAAGTGTGTAATATAATTATTACAGCCAATTGTTTAAATGAATGAATTTCAACAAAAGTAGATTTGTCTGACACAAAATTACAGTAATGATACTTCCTTTTAAAATATTTATTTTTGGCTATAATCGTTTTTCAGAAGAAGACCAATAAAAAATGTTAATTATCGAGACTGCATATGTGGACCTAAATACTTACATCAAGGTGACTGTCTCCTGTCTCCTAGCAACGCCTTTCATGTGAGAGCTAATGGAAGCAAGATATTTTCACCACTTTCTTTGCTTTATCTGTCCTTATGGTTCATTTTTAAATCCTAGATTTTTCTCTGCACACTCTAGATACAAAAATGCATATATTGAAATAAAGTGGAATTAAATACAAATGGCCAAGCTTGTTTATGTAGCTCACAGCTACAAACAGAGTACAGCTGGTGCACGCGCACTGCTGCAGAAACCCAGTAGAGCAGCTGTTTCAGCGCATTTTCAACATGTTTTTACCTAAATGGGATGTTTTTGTGCACTAAATTGTAGATAAATTTGAATTTATATATCACGTATATTCTTAAGTGGCAGATGTACGAGTTTTAGTGATCATGTAACGTACAGAAAGGCGCAACAAGAGCGCACTGGCTTATTAGTCGGAAAACGTAAGAATTATTACAAGTAAGTTATTGTTGAATGTAACAATAACGTAAAATCTCTGAATACTAGATGAATTAGCTGTTGTCAAAACAGCAGACTGAGGAAACAAATTGTACATTAGAAGGCTTTTAGGACTGGGACAGGTGCCACTGCACTGTTTGGGTGCGTTGGTTACAATCAAATTTGCGCACCTGCGCGCAGCTTTCTCTGGCTTATTTGTAAAGCGCAAACTGTGCGCTACTACGCACACTTCAAATGTTTTGGGTAACAATTTCTTAGAACGTTAAGTGTTATACAGTACCTGTAATAAAATAATATATTATATAATATATTTTCCAGGTACGCAACTTTTGAGGCATTCTTAGAGAGTGGAGGCTAAAAATGTAATGCTTAATAATAAATACTAAGACTTAAATTATAGTTTACAGACTGTTGCTCAGGTCTCTCTCTTACCAGCTGCTCAGCCCCTGTAGCATCTGCAGGTAGGATAAATCATGGGTTCAAAATATTACACAATTTATTGTATTGACTCTGCAGGCTTTATGAGTTCATATTTTCCACAGGACCTATAATAACTTACTGAAAATGTAAACTTTCAGACAATAACTGAAACTTTCCTTGTGAAATAGATGGTACCCTCATATACAGGTACACTCCTTGGCAAAAAAAATAAAAAAAATAAAACATGAACAATGTAAGATTTTATTTAGTCACCTTTAACTTTGATTATAGCACACAATGTAGTGGCCAGTTCATTTGTGAAAATTATTTATCTTGCTGCCAGAACCACTCTTTCACAATTTGAGTCTTGGAATATGTCTATGCCAAAAAGAACAAAAACTCTATTGATGTGATACCCTGGTCATTCTGTACATCAACTGACTTTATTTTATTACCATGTTGCAAAGGTGCTGAGCCTAGACCGGACCAACTAAAGCAACCTTAGATCATAACACTGCATCTAGAGGCAGTGGTTTGCTTCAGTGGGCACTATGTATGATGGGTGCATCGCTTCTTGCATCTCCCTTCGTACCCTGATGTCCTATCACTCTGGACTAGGGTCAGTCTGGACTCATTAGACCACATGTGTGGTTTTCTTATGGCCACACAGCTGTTTTATCCAAGTTCTTTAAATTCTCATCATATTGTGTGCATATGGAAATGCTCAGACAGTACTATGATATCCAGATATCCTATAATATTTAACTATTAAACATAGCTATGGTTTTCGTTGTTTTTTTTATTTGTTTTTTTTTATACCAAGTTTTGAATGGTTCTTAATCCAATTCCAGTAATCTCCTTAGTGTTTTTTTTTTTTTTTTTTTCAGATGCAGCCCAATCATTTGAACTTCATTTTAAATGGGGATTTATAAGTGTAGTCCTTAAGGTCTAGTTAAGTGCCTTAAATCCTTTTTTTTATGGGTGCACTACATCAACATGGGTTACCAATGTGGTCTTGAGCTTGTATTGCTGTTTGTTTTGCTGTTTGTTTAAGCTGTTTATGTTCTTCCCATCTCCCAGAAGAAAGCCATCTCCATATGGCTTTCTTCTTCTTTTTTTTCTTTTCACCTCCTAAAAAAGGCAGTTGCTAGAGTGCTGACTTTAATTAGTCCTACTGTAGGTGTAAATACGTTTTTTGCCCTGCAATGCATTGGAATCTTATCCAGAGTGAATTCTGCCTCATGCCTTGATAGACTCCAGGTCCACCATGGCTCTGACCATGGTGAAGCTGTTACTGAAGTTTACAGATTGAAAAAGATGTACACTTGAGGGTACCATCCAGTGGAAGTTAGTTATTATTTTCTGACAGTATTGGGGTATATGAAAAATAGAGTCATTATTAAACATGAATAGTAGTATTAAAAGAGGCAGTACATAAAGAGATGTATCTAAGACAAAACACAGATTGATCTCATTATGTAAATACATGTTACATTAGTCTAATTATCTTTCTACTTAATTTTAATGGGTCTTATATTAGATATAAGGCAGAGAAAATAAAGCACTGACTACCAGATGATGTCAATTAGACAAGATGAGACATAGTCTGTAGACATAGCATTGTGTGGTATGTCATCTCCACATGACCTAAGTTTAGAAAAGTGATGTCATTTCGTTGCCTTAGTCACCGCAGCAGGAAGTGATTCTACACAGAATTTTTTTTGTTCACTTGTTTGTCTCAGAATGCCACAGCTCAAGAATTAATATCTACAGAAACCTATAACTTCATCTGGTTGCTAGTGTGAGTTAAGGAGTTCTATAAATGACTGACACCTTTTTGATCTCTAATGATGTCATCTTTAAAGGGACCTTTATGAATACCACTTCTAGTTATCTGTCGAGGGCAGCTCTTTGGGGAGCATGGGCCATTTTGCATTGAAGGTTGTCTGTTTTTTAAACATTAATAGGAAGCTTTATTCAGTAACTGCCCTGTCTAGTCAGCAGTGAAAAAATGCCTAAATTCCTTTCTCCCAGACAGTACTGATGTTTACTTCCTGTCCAGTCAGAGGACTGCAGAATGTGATTACTCCATGGTCTTGCATGGCCAGGGAGACTTTGCCTGTAATGTAGAGAATAGGGTATGTTGTCCATCCAACTTTTCTTGAAATATACTGTACATAACTGTAGTGGTGCCTATTGATCATTAGCGTTTGGGCAGAAATACTGTGGTGATACATGCTTTTTTGTCTAAAAACATGCTACTCTTGTAAACCTGGGGACTGCATTCCTTGGCAAAAACTTGCAAGGAATTTTTTTCTGCCATTGTTATGTGGACACTGAGTTTAGGATCAGCGTGTGGTTTGTCAACAGCCAGGCTAATGGCAGTGTTAATGCTGACCCATACATGCTTCACTGCTTTCGTGTTGAACCCTGGAGCCTGAGAGAGATTGTCTGCGAGAAAAACTAAATGGAGGTGAGACTTCAGGGAGTTTCCCTGTAAACTAGAATTGAGACTAATAGAGAAACTGAAATAAAGTTTCTTTTCGAAGATTTCCGTTAAATGACAGATCCTGGTTGTTTCCGATGAAGGAGTCAGTTGGTTTTTAGCTACAGTGTCAGGTATACTGTATGCAGATATCCCCTAAGCTCTTATTTTTTTTGTTCTTTCTTATGTCTAAAATAACAACTCCTGGCCGGAATTTGTGCACCTTTTGTTTTTGACATCTTGCACTTTATCACCCATGGCATGTTTGGCAAGACTTAAGTCAGTCATTGGAAGAGAGAGCTTAGCAGCCAGAACTGGGAACGTGCTCTTCTACAGTCTAGATGACACCCTGACTGGTTGAGGATGTCAAGGCTATAGGGTACCACATCATTGTCACCGATACTCCAATTCTTCTGCACAGTAACTCTTCACCTTTGACCTGCACAGCTCATCAACCATTTGTGCATTTATTGTACCATCTTTTAAATACCCTTGTTATGTATACAAAGCTATTGTAAACAACATGCACTGGGATGTAAACAACATGCTTTAAAGGGATTTCATCATTATCATAAGTAATACAGTTATGTTTAAGAGTTAGTAACCCCTTTTTAATTCTATTTTTTGTGTGTAAAAATCATCTAATATTAGGCAAATACAACCTCAAACAAAGAATTTTTTTTTTTTACCTTGCCATTATTTATTATTTTTTCAATTAGGCTAAAAAGAAAAGAAAACAAGCAGGTAAGTTACTGCTTTCAAAGGTGCTCTTGATTAATTGATCATTAGCAGGTGTGCAGACCTCCATAAAAGCAGAAGTTTGGGCAGTTTGCTGGTTTGGAGCATTTAGATGTGTGTGCTAACAAAATGCCAACGGAAAAGACATGAGCAAAGCCATTTATGAACAATTTGGAGTTTTCCGTTTTGCAGTGAGAAAGATTATTAAAAAATGTAAAGCATTCAAGTCAGTTGGCAATCTTCCCAGGAGTGGACGTCCCAGTACATTCACTCCAGTGTCAGAATATGCAATACTCAAGAAATACAAAAATCTTAAGAGCTGGATCTCAGACCCAACAGGCCTCACTTAGCATGTTAAATTTCCACAGCACGATGAAGGAGTCAGTTGGTTTTTAGCTACAGTGTCAGGTATACTGTATGCAGATATCCCCTAAGCTCTTATTTTTTTTGTTCTTTCTTATGTCTAAAATAACAACTCCTGGTTTAAATAACAACTCCTGGTTTAAATTTGGTTTACAAGTGTTTTGGAATATGAGCCCGCTTCCGGAATTAATTATGCTCGTAATCCAAGGTTCCACTGTATGTTGTATTAAATTATCCAGTCTATTTACAGGTACTACCCTCTGTTCTGTCCTGCTTCTTAGCTGAGGCTAATGGCATGTACCTTTTCTGGTCTTTTCCTTTGGCCCTATCTGGTGCAAAGTGCAAAATTTAACAAACGCAGATGGTACATGACTCCAGTTTCAGATTTTTGATGGTCATTTCTATACCCCTTGTTATAATTCAGTGAATTTCTATATTCTTTTTGTAAAAAAAAAAAAAAAGACTTTATTTCAAATACTGTACTTTTTAGGCATACTTTTCGGAGGAAGTATGGGCTTGCAATGCTGTTGACCTTTCATTCTTATTTGCCATGTCTGTAAGGGACATTATGTTCAGTCTTTGTCCATAAAGTTCTTTTAATTGTACCACTGGGCTGACAGGTTTTTGGCCATGCGCAACATCGCATCTTTTACCTCCTGCGCCTTCTGAGCACCATATGTGCCTCAAACACAAATTGTTCTCAACAGTAAGAATCTATTCACATTCATCTGAGTCATGTGGGAAATTATCTAGGCTATTTTGTAAAGATGATTTGTGCAGATACTGTATAATGCTGGATTTTTAAAATCATTTTGATTATCTCATCCCAGCAACACTGTTCTATGTTTCTTTGCTCTCGAAAGACACAGATCCCACCACAAAGATATTCCTCCTCACTCTGGGTATATTTCCTGCTCATGTGTCACTTTAAAATATTACACTTGGAGGTAACACTATGACAGACAGAGGCTCAACAACAAAATATTCATTTGAATATTACTTATTCAAAGTAATTATTCTTACTTTTCACCCCATGGTCACCAAGAGGCATTCTGTTACAATAGTTAAAGTTTATAAGATTACCCTAAACCCCAGGATTTTTTAGACATTTTTCAGATAAATAGCAGTATATATAAATATAATATAATTTTCCAGAATAAGAAGTAAGAAGGCACAGCTTGGCCCTGATATTTAACCTTATCTTTTATTCTAAAGTAGAGCACTTAAGCTATATAACTAATTTAATGTTTTTTCAAAAACAGTCAGATGAGGATTACTATAATCCTAACAGAAGGTAAACTGTAAGAACAACAAAACTGACTTTTGTCTGTATTTCTTAAGGACAATATTGCCCTATTTAGTACATTGTAGTGCCTACACTGTTATCTCCATTAATATTATCGCTTGATTTCTTTTGCTCTGCCACTACCAGCTCTTCCAGTTGTGCCGAGGATCAGTTGTACAGAGAGAGAAGTTCTGGAGTGGAACACTATGACTCAGAGGATGTCCAACGGGAGTTGTATGTCAGTTTCCATAGGCTGGATTGGGAGCTTGTGCAGCTGGCTACAAGCTGAATCATGGAGATGATCATTTCCGTTAAGAGATACCTTAGCCATGGAATAGCTTATAAGGTTTGTGTGGGAGTGGATGTTTTTCGGTGGCTTCTTAAAGTGTCTATATTTATTTCTTAATCTTGGTGGATTTTTTTTGTGAATCAAATAAACCAATAGCTCACTGAAATTTCACAGTGTTCTTATTTTAAATTGGAATTCTTTTAGGTGATCAGCATGAAAATATCCACTCCCACACAGACCTAATAATATATAAACAGTTAATAATATATTACCAGATAGCTAACAGCTATTTAAGCTTGTTTTCATGGCTTTGGTGCTAAGATTTATTGAACAGTAAGCTTTAAAGGCATCATTTTGAGCAACTGTGTAAATTTGGAATGCCCGTGACTGACATGTTAAACACACTGTATTTCTGCCAGGTGGAATTGCCCAGAGCATGTACCATTTGTGTAGTTGCTAAATAAACCATTAGATTGTTTGCATTTAAAATTTGTTATGTCCTGCTAGTTGTCACTTTGTTACTTAGATATTAGATAGATAATACCAGTACTTTTATTCTGCTAATGTATTGTTTTATTACATCATAAAGGTATTCTACTGGTTTCAGATTTGTACACCACTAATAAAAAAGAACACTAAACATGTTTATGACCACTATCGCTTCTGGAAGTCCTGGAAGTAGCCTTAGAAGATGAATAGATTGTGGTCATGAAAGGGATGCACATCATCAGCAAAAATGCTCAAGTAACCTCAATGTTAACTTGTTTTTTGCTATTGTCACCAAATTCTGACCAGTTCAGTTCCAGTCCAGTTTTGGTGATTTTCAAGTTCAAGTTCAAGTAGGCTTTATTGTCACTTCAACCATATACAGGTAGTACACAGTGAAATGAAACAACATTCCTCCAGAACCAAGGTGCTACATGCAACATAAATTTACAACATTAATTAACAGAAAAACTAAAATAGCTAACTAAGAGGTCTAGTTAGCTGGCTGGTGAAGACAAGACAGATTCACCAGCCCTGCAGCCTCAGATTTCTGTTCTTGTCTGACAGAAGTGACCCTGACTTGGTCTTTAGCTGTTGTAGCTCAGCTTTCTCCTGGTCTGATGTGTTGTGTTAAGTTACTTTATATAGTTTCTGTCAGCTTGAACTAGACTTATCTTTTCTTCCTATCTTAAAGAACTGCCACTCACTGATTAATATAAACATAACCTGACACTGCTGGTCCTTATCTGCATGATTTATGTGCTGCACCTCTGCCATATTATTGTCTAATTAGATAATTGCCTGAATGAGTGGCTTTACAAGTGTTCTAAAATGTGTTAAGTGAGTGTCGTTGCGTCTAACACCGCTAGCGAACATGCTTCTTTGCATTCTTTTCTAATTTAATGCAACAGTTACCCCTTACAAATTATATTATTTAAAACAACTTACTTGGGAAAAAGAATTTCTGAGATATTAACATGAATTTTAGAGTTTATTAGTATTTTGTTTATCCCATTTATGTCTGGCAGTGTGCACTAAAGCTAGCAAAGACTTTACAAGCTTCTGCAAAACAATGCAATTAATTTTACCCATCAAAGTGTAATCTGAAAATATTTTAATAAAAGTGGCTCCACAGGGCCTCTGTGGTTGGGCTTTGGTGTCTGGCACCAGGACATAGGCAGCAGATCCTTTGGGCGCTGTGGGTTGTGGTTCGGACTTGTTTGCCCTGCGCATCTCATGGGTGCTCAATTGGATTGGGATCTGGGGGGCTTGGAGGCCCGGTCAGCGGCCTTGGGCTGTTTGCCCGCTGGGCCCTGTGCACAGTGGGCTCTGGAGCACTTGGTTTTGTGGTGCCCTTCTATTGTGGCCAGCATTGTTTTTTATTCTGTCTGGCATTTTTGTGTAATCAGACTGGATGGGCTGGCCTTCTGGTCCCCACAGACATGCATGGGCCTTGTGGCTGATTAACGAATATCCATATTTTTCTCATACAGTATGTACAGTATTCACAATGTACAGTATAATCTTTTTTGTCTGTGCTGCCATCTTGTGGTCTGTTGCTCTTATTCTTAGTTTATTTCTTATTCATTAATAGAGTATTTTACACAATGTTTTGTACTCTGTGATCTCAATTTAAAAAAGCATGATTGCTAGGGTGAAGGTCAATGCTGTTAACAATGGTGATGGTGAAGATGGAGCACTCCACTGTCCAGTGCTGCAAATCGCCTGTTCAGGATTTGCTGGGTAAATTGCAAACAGAGGAAAGAGTAGACTATTAAGAGTACTATAAAGAGTACTAATAATGAATAATTTCATCATGCATGTTTTTTTTTGTTTACTACATATTGCCTTCATTAAAGCTGTACATGTTTATATTTAATTTACCCACACTTAGTTTGCCTGCCAGTACGAAGGATAGTGGTGGTTACGGAAATGACTCGCTTCATTCCTCCCACCAAACTTAACAGCACCTGTCTCCTGGACACATCTTAAACCCATCTCAACAGAAAGTTCCAGAGCTCCGTTCAACTTCAGCTTGGACTCTTATGACACTACCATGATTGTTATTTACTGTAGCTTAACAGAGTTAAAATTAAAACATATAAATAAGCAAATACCTTTTTTGATTACAATCTGCCTTTAACGTTATTGGGTGATAAACACAAACATGTTTTTTGACATAGAGAAGGTGTTAGAAGACATAAGTTAGGTTTATATGAGAATGAAATAAGATACAGCCAGAAATTTCTCCCTAAAAAAGACTCCCTTATCCATATTCAGGTAAGAAAGTATGAGAGGTGTTTAAATCAACTTGTGATAAAGTTTCTTATGAATGAAGATATGAAACTAATTGACATTTACACCAGATCTTAAGTATAGTGATGATATTCTTATCGACAATCATTCACAAACACCATTTGCACATTACAGGAACTCAGCTGGGAGTTGCTCTGGAAGTTTTTACTCTCATACTGTAACTGTTCTGTTATTCTGAAAGTAAGAAGTCCTGTTTTGACTTGATTGAAATGACACCGCACACAGAAGATTTATACTGACATCATTCCTTCTGAAATAATTATAAATGCCACTTTTCTTAACTTAATTTATCTATTGTTATAACCCCATAAACATTTTTTTATTGTGTTTACATGTTGGCCAATGAAATTAAAGATGCCTGTGAATTCTATAGCTACTTCAGACAGTGTAAAAACATGCAGTTCAGCCCCTATGCAGCAATGAGTGAAAAAGAAATGCATTCTTCTGACGTGTGTCTACAAAAAAACAAATAATAAAACTGGTATTTACGGTATATTGACAGTTTGTTATGAATTTTTGCCATGGGCTGATAGTAATCTCTATGGTAAAAATGGTTTAACCCTCATGTTGCGAAATAATGAATTTTGTTTAAAGTTCAGGGTGGTCACAACAGAATTTAATGAAAGAGAAACTTCTATCCAGATCCTGCATGCTGTTTGGCCTGGTGTCTCCAGTGAGGTAACTTTCCTTATCTCTAATACCTTTAATACCTTGCATAAGATTATAAAGCAAACAGGCTTTATTTTAAAAATAGCATTGTATTTGTTAATGTAAGTGAGATCCACCCATTAGACCTGTTTTTTTTTTTTCACTTCCCCTCTGCCTTAGTCTTAGGGTTACTAGTCACTTTACACAGCTTTAGTGTAATTATCAGTGATGTAGCTAGCACTTCTCTTTTCTCACTATATTATAGTATATATTGTACATTGCTTTGTTCTATACTTTGTTGTGCTCTTAGGCCATGTATTTATGTATGCCTTGTCATTCAGTGCAAATGATGAGTGGATTTGACTTGATTTTTGTCAGGCCTTAAGTATTAGACCTGAATGTTAACTGTATGCCTAGTAAGAAACTAGTAATAGCTAATTTCCTAGTAAAAAACTTTGAGCTAAATTATTTCTTGTTTCTTATTTTTCATACTATAGATGCTGTTATGCAGAAATATCAAGGAGAGCAAAATTAGAGTACAATTTTTAAACAGTTGATTTTTTTGAAATATTGTTAATCTTCAACACTTCGAATTTTTGAAGAAAATTTGGAGGAATATTAGCTTAGTTCTACTAGCAAGTTTTACAAAATAACCAAGGCACTTCCATTATTTGTAAAAACACAGTGATGAAAATAAGAAAAGCACTCTAGCATGTAAAAAAAAATTCTGCAGGTTACAGTTGTCAAAAATAAGTAGGAAGTGCAGAGGCCCATTCTTTGAATGATTTCAGCACATCTTCAGCTGACAGAACATCACTAGTTTCTAGTGTTTCTGTGACCTTAGCCCTTCAAGTTACTTCCACAGTTTGGTTATTTTAGCTTTGTGGCAAGGGATATTTCAGAAATTTTAGCTTTTTTTAAATCACCCTGTCATGTAGCCGTAAAAAAAGGCATAACTCCTGCTGCAGAAATGATCCCTCAAATTATGACATTTCCTCCTCCACTAACTTCTTTGTGCACTTTGTTTAGTCTTTTCCCCATATTATAATGTTTTCAAACGGACCCAAATAAATTCTTTCTCATCATTAAAGTGAACTTTGGACCAGATCTCCATTGTCCACACAACATGCTTCTCAGTGAAGGTTAGCCTTGTCTTTTGATTCTTTCTTTTGATCAAAGGCTTGGTCACAGCAGAGTCGGCCAGATTCTCTTAAACGTCAAACACTATATGCCAAGACAGATCCTTATCCTGCTTAACTACACTGTTGCTCTGGTGAGAATTCCAGATGATTCCCAATTAAGAGCCTCCGCATTATCCTTTCATCACATACGCTTGTCTTACATTAACACCCAGCCTTTTGGGGGGAATTGTGATTTAGATTCAATGTAAAGCTGCAATATTCTAGAAATCACAGATTCTAACAATTAACAATCTGAACTGTTGTTTATCCCTTGTGACTCATCTCCAGGTCAAGACCTTGTGATATCTCTGGACAACAACCAAATCACTCCTTCAGCCACCGCCCGCAATCTTGGGGTAACCGTGGACAATCATTTGTCATTTTCCCCACACATCGCTAACCTTACTCGCTCTTGTCGATTTCTTCTTTACAATATCAGAAGAATTCGCCCACTTCTTTCTTCACAGGCTACTCAGGTGCTTGTTCAGTCCCTTGTTATTTCAAGACTGGACTACTGCAACTCACTCCTGGCAGGCCTGCCTCTGTCCACGATTCGTCCTCTGCAACTGATCCAGAATGCAGCAGCACGTCTTGTTTTTAACCTCCCCAAGTTCTCCCACACCACCCCACTCCTCCGCTCCCTGGACTGGCTTCCTGTAGCTGCCCGCATCAAAACACTGATGCTTGCCTACAAAGCTAAAAATGGCCCAGCACCCACTTACCTCTCTGCGCTAATTACACCACGCACTGCACCACGTTCCCTCCGATCCTCAAGCACTGCTCGCCTCATCCCACCATCTCTCAGTTATCGAGGGCGGCATTCATCCAGGCTCTTTTCTGTTCTGGCACCTAGGTAGTGGAATGAACTTCCTCTAGATGTCCGTACATCAGAGACTTTGACTATCTTTAAGCGACGACTCAAGACGCATCTGTTTCTCCAGTACTTGTAACCCAGTGTAAGTATGTATCCAATGATGTAAACATTAAAGCACTTTTCGTAAGTCGCTCTGGATAAGAGCGTCTGCCAAATGCCTAAATGTAAATGTAAATGTAAATCTCTTACAGTGGAAGAAAGGGATATCCCATTGGCCTTCACCTGCAATCACAGGTTTTCAGTCACCTACTGTATGAGCCATCTTGCAAAGTCATTTAAAATTGGAAAAAGGTATCCTTACAGAAAAACTCTAATAACAAAGAGTCTAAATACTTTTGTAAATGGGATATATTAGTCTTTATTTTTTAATAAATTAACAAAACACCCTTTTTACTGTTTACGTTGTCATTGTGGAGTATTTTGCATAGAGCTATGAGAAAAAAAAGACTGCATGTGCAAGTCGATAGAGACATTTAATGAACATGTTTTTTAAATTCAGTTATATACAAACTTAAGCTACATGTCAGTTTAACTGTTCCTGAAATGAACAAAGAAAATTATCATTGGATTGTAGCTAAAAAGTTAAGCCAGAATCCCCCACCTGTGTCATCTATTAGTTATAATAAAGCCCAGAGTCCAAGCTACCATGAATGGCTTCCCATGTCTGTTGGGGGCCCCTGTAAATTGGTAAAGCTGGGGCTTTGGTAGCCATCTGTGGACTTTGTGTTGAATTTGTACTGCTGATGGCAGTAGTGAAACATGGACTTTGAGTCTTACTGCTCTGGATAAAAGCGAGCTGAGCCTGAGACTGAACCAGGTTCTGGATAAAGCTTTGAGTAATTAACTGGTTTGTAAGACCTTGCGTATCAAGCTGGTTTGGATTGGCCAGGGTTCGGTTTTGGTTCTGCAGGGCCTGGGTCAAGCTAAGATGATTGTTTGGATGGATTCTCTCCCTCCAGTCCTCCTGCTGCTGACGATGAATCTTCATGTGAGCATTTCTGCTTTTGATCTTATAGAACATCCTAAGAATAGTTTATGCAGAGTAAGAGAAACAAAGAGAAAATTAATGAATTTGGTTCATGAGTTCTGTATTTTAAGAGTTTATATGTGCTGGAATAGTTTATTCCAAAATGGACAAACAATGTGTGGTTAAATCTGGTTTTAACTGAAGATCTAATAATTGTGTTGAGACTTTTACAATACATTTGGTATTTAATATACACTGCCTGGCAAAAAGAGGCACCATTTCAGAACGGTCAAATTATTTGGCTGCATCAAACAAAGAAAACAACTAAGGAGATTTGAAATTACTGGAACTGGAGTTAAAAATCCTTTAACACATTATCAGAACTTGAAAGGGTAGTGATGAACTGTCAACTTTGTAAAAAAAAAAAAAATGTGGTCGGAAAAAAAAACATGAATGGTGATCAGTTAAACATTTCGTAGTTAAACATTAAAAAAGTAAAAACGTGACGAGATCTCACAGGATTCAAACTCAACAGCTGTGTGGCCATGAGAAAACAATTTTGCTAGTAAATGAATTTGCTAGAGAGCATTGTCATGTATGAAGTCAGGAATACACTTACTTTCCACATTGTTTGCAGGGAAAACTCGGAGCGAGTGCAGGTGTGTGAATCATCCTGTCTACATTAATAGGATTCATCACCATGACCTGTAAGTATAAAATTATTGTCTAATGACACTGTAAAGGTAGAATCTATTAACATTGTGTAATGAAATACGTATAAATCACCTGGTTAGTTGGTGTAAGTGTTTCTGCAGCCATTTGTTGCTGCTGCTGCACTTCTTTTTCCTTTAGCTTCCTCTGTTTTTCTCTGAGCCGTTTGGAGTGATAGTAGAATTCCACGCACTGTGACACCCCCTTTGTCTGCACCTTTGGTGTATTGTTTGGTATGAGTTGGGCTGTCAATATATTTAATATTAGATGTATGTTATAATATTAACATACCATTTTGTGAATGAATGAGAAGTCTTTTCCATACATGGCAAAGGCCTTATGAAACAACTTTTGCTCACTCAAGCACCAGATGTCACTGCCTGTAAGAGGGGGACCACAGTAAGAGTGATTTCACTGCTTACTTTTGAAAGGTATTAAGAAAACACATGATAAACAAAGCATCCTCGATTTTTCTCTTTCTACTCGAAATAATAGTAAAAATGACATATGAAGCTTAATGGAAAATAATACAGTGTACTATATTGTAAAATAAATTGATATAAAAACTGTAGGCTCCTCTATGTAACCTCAAAGTAGATTCGTAATTTGCATATCCATTTTAATGTACGTCTGTCTTTTTCCAACATAAATACACCAGCTCATTTGGTCCCCATTTTTTATGACGATAATAAGAGTAGAATTGTACCAGTATAATGGTAGTCTCTGGAGGGTTTTGAGTTTGTGAAAAACATCATTTCCAAAGCAGCCTGTAATAGAAAGGCAGCGTTCAAAAAGACAGTGATGTTGATAGAAAATCTGAAGCGTAAAGTATGACTAAGTGTTTTATATCTGTTTTCTTACCAATACATTTCCTTTGCATAATGACAGGCTGTGCAGGGCAAGCTCTAGATTCGCAACACATCCAGGTAAAGCAGTAGAAGTACTGAGATCTAGAAGATTCTCCACTGCAAAAGATTTCCACACGGTTATTTGTTTAATATTCCACACGGTTATCTGTCTATTAATGAACACGTCAAAATATGCAGTGTACAGCAGAGATATTAGGGGAATATGTTGAAACAAATATTATGCTTTGTGCATTGGCATCTGTAGTCAGAGTCTCCTGTTTTTTAGTAGTATTCTCCTCAGTATTAGTATTCTCCTCAACTTTTTAGTAGTATTAAAGGTTATGTTTATATGTATTTATAAGTAATATAATTTTTGTAATTTTGCACTTGTACACCACCACAATGGATTGAAACTGAAGCAAACCAGATGTGACTGAAGTATAAACTTTCAGTTTTTCCCTACATTTTAACAGATTTAAAAGTCATTATCATACAAATTAGGATTATGTTTAATAATTGGGTGTTTAAAAATGATTAAAGTCATTTATAGATTTATTGTCATGTTATTTCACTGGTTTCATGGATGCTGATCCAATAAGATGTGTGATTACATGCTCAAAGCATTTAATCAGAATACTGTATAATGTTTTTGACATGTGGAAAGTGCTTGTCCACAGTGAGGCGATCAATTTTCTGAAAATATAACAGGAAAAGAAATATTTTTCTTTGAGGTTAGGTTAGGCTTCCTGTCTTTTCCGATATATTCCAGGTTCTGCGTTATGATTGGTTATTATGACTGGTGATAAAAACATAATCTCACATAATCCACCAGTCAAAATTAAAGCAAAATTTCCCCTTTCAGAAAGTCATCAAATAACCTAATATAACACCCATGAAGGGCAAACATGCACAAACAATATATTTAATGCAACACAACAATAGGATCAAAGTGTTTATATTATTATTAAATGGAATCTCTCATTCTGTTTCTATTACAATTGGGTTATTATTTCAATTATAAGTAAAATATTAGGGTCCTTGTAAATTCACCTAATAATGGCAATCACTTGCATTGGCACCTCTTAGAACCCCCATAGTAAGAGTTTTCCTAAATAAGCTACTAAATGCAAATTCAACACTTTGAATGAATGACCTTTTATCTCCTTGTGATAAGACAAAGTAGAAAAAGTCGTGATGCCTTGTATGAGTCAGTTATCCAATTACTGTGCTGGTGTACAGAAGCAAAAATATTAAAATTGTCTCTGTCTAAATATGTATGGACCTGACTAAAGACCAAATCTTCTAGACTTTATAAGTCTGTTCTTTAGTTTCTAAGCAGTAAACCATGTAGTTAATTTGCCAAAAAGGGAAGTGAAGTCCCTCAGTAGAAACTGAAAATGAATATAGAAAAACTTTCACAGGCATGAAAGGGAAATTAGTTATAGACTGTAGAATGCAAGATTAAGGTACAAAAATATCAATCTTATGCCTTTAAATTAGATAGTTGAACTTAACATATAGGGAGACACACAGCACAAAGTATATTATATTAATAAGACAATGGTAACCCTTGTTGGTGCCACTTACTTACTTTAGTATAGCGTATACAAAATGTCAAGAAGAATACAGATCTAATATTATCTACAAGAAATCTTTAATCATAAAGGCAGCTTTAGGCTGGTTGGATGTAGTGTAGGTCTACTTACAAATGTAAACATACAGTTAAACCTTGGATTGCGAGCATAATCAATTCCAGAAGTGTGCTTGTAATCCAAAGCACTAATATATCAAAGCGAATTTTCCCACTAATGGAAACATTAATAGATTTATATAAAATGATTAATAAAAAATAATGAGTAAAAACAAAACAAATTAATCTGCACTTTAACTTTGAAAAGAATAGTGGCTGGTGTGAGATGAAAGCAGAAGGAGGAGGGGGCTACTGTGTAGGATGACTTGCTCACACACACACACACACACACACACACACACACACACACACACACATATTATAACAGAATCACTGCCCTCTGAAAGAGGGTCATTAACAAGGAGCCTCTCTAATGACATTTTATTCATAGGGGCCGTTGTTGCAGTACAGTTACTAAAAAACAGTCACCGCACTTGTACAAAAAAAATATTCTATGCACACACACGTGGTTACAATGTAATAGTGAACAGCACATGCGCGCACGGATGTTGACTATATGAGTGATGCACACACACTGAGACTGAGTATGGAAAACAATTACCCACAATCCCACAGCTCTTGAGAGAAGAACCATTGGCTCATGTATCACCTGGCAGACAAAGTGTATACATGCTACAGTGCTCATATTTCAAGCCCTCACTCGTTTATCAAGTTAAAATGTATTTTAAAATTTTGCTCATCTTGCAAAACACTCACAGACCAAGTTACCTGCAATCCAAGATTTCACTGTACTTTGTATATGGTTTAGGGTTAACACTGCTTTACTGGGATACTTACCCTGCTCCAGTAAGTCATCATTCTTCTCTAATTCCACCCATGGTTTCCAAAGTAACTCCTCCTGAAGTGGTTCTTCAGGCCAAAATTCTATACTCTCCTGCTCTAGCAGTTCAGGTATCTCAGCCTGAAACTCCAGTCCTATGTTTATTTGCCTGGTGCGTGAAAAAAAAACATAAGTGAATTGTTTAACACAATAGTGCATTGTCTATTTTCAAGGTACCACACCCCTCAAAAAACAGCTGAGGACAACTAATTTTTCAGACTGTACGAACACTGTCTCACCTCTGTTGAACATGATGTCCTGGTTCCTTTGGCCACTGTGTCTGGTGGCTCAGTGGAGGCAGCAGGTTACAGTACAACCCTGTTCCACTGCGTGTGGGATTCAGCATGGGCAGTGGAGTGTAGTGACGAGTCAGATATTCCTGATCTTCCCCCAGTGCTCCTGACTGAAGGACACTGTGAAATGGAACTCCAGTGTAGATTGCCGAGGAGTTATTCTAATAACACCAAAAGTTCAAACTTTAATGTCATTCGCGTCATTACGTTTCTTATTCTGGTACTTAAGATCAGTATTTTTGCTAATGGGAATCCTTCATACCTGTGAGCTGGGCAAGCATAAGGAAGGTGGTCGCTGGAACTCCACAATGGACTTTGTGTCCTCATGTACCCCCAGGCCCTCTGCCTGAGTGTTCATGTGATGGGTTGGGGGGCAAAAAGGCTGAGATGATGGTATCATCTGTGGGGCAGGGGGGAGGTTCATAGATGAATGCAAAAAAAATTAATAAATGGAGTATTCATTAAAGAGCACTGACTCAGAAAACCTACCTGGGACCAGGTCATGTGATGTTCGGAGGTCACAGGGCAATGCTCCTTCTCATGTTTTGGAATAGATTGTTGGGATGGATGCTGCACCAGGGTTGAACATGGAGATGTCTCTAGAGAACAGTCTGACAGAGGAGAGACTCTGGGTTTATCAGAAATCAGGTTTGTACACAATCATGCAAAATCTGCATTTTCCTTAGGAGCTGTTTTGGTTACCTGTGTCTCCTTCTGTAGCACTCAGCTGTCTTAGATGAATCTGCACCCCCTCTGGATAGATTGTAGATGGACCGGAGTCTTGAGGGAGATGCTGTGTTATGTCTCCACTTACACTGGTGTTGGTGGAAAGTGGGAGCCAGTGACCAGGAGTAAAACTCCTGGGAAGAATGGAACTTGTACAAGGTAGAGTTGGAAAGAATCGCAGTGAACCTTCGGAAGGGGACTGCGATTGTACTTGGCTCAGTGACTGTGCAGAAGGAGGGTAAAGCCCCCGTTTAGGAGGAGAAAGAGATTGCTGAGGAAGAGGTGTAGGAGGGGGACTTAGAACCAAAGGTATAGAGAGAGAGGGAAGAGGTGAAATAGTAGGAGAGTTGTTTGGATCAACATTGTATCCAACCTGATCAACACAGTTAGCAATTCTAGAAATACTGCGGCCATAAAATGCCTCAGAGAAAGAGTCAAGTTTCTGATGATTTCCTTCTGTAGTACCATAATTTTCTATCGCATCTTGCTGCTGGGAACTGGAATTCCATTCTTCCTCATATCGTTCACTGTGGGCTTTGGTTCGATTGAATGCACCAGGTTGAGACGAGATAAAAGATTCCATGTCCCAGTATGCTGAGTTTATCTGCTCACTAATTCCATTCATACTTGCTCCAGCACTGGCACAATTGTCAGCAGGGTCACTTAAAAGGCTGCCATCTTCATACTGGTTTATTCTGCTCACAGAACTGTTCTCAAAAAGGCTGTAGTTTGATCTTTGACCTTGCGTCTGAAGGCGGTACATGGCAGAGAAGGGTGGAGACTCTGAAGTGTGGATGGAGCTGTGATCGGCCATGATGTTTAGATGTTTTAGATGTTTTAGTACTAGAGAGTAGTCAGAGGCTGCTTAAAAGCTCTCTATTTGCCAAGCTAAAGTCACAGGACAGTCATGGCATCTTTTAAACTGAAAAGAATGAGAGGAACACACAGTTACCATTTTGCATTACACATCAGATCATATAACCAAGTAAAGCCTTGGGAACAGAAACAGTAGAAGAATAAGAGAGTCAAAGCTTTATTCTCAAATGGCTTTTTTGCTATTTACTTTCTCTAAGATCTTTCCTGTTTCTGTTTTTTCCCCATTTTTTGGCGTTAAACCAATAAAAGAAGAAAAACATTGCGAAAGAGATGGAGAGATAAGTTGTGATCACTTGTCTAAATAGATACTTTCAATTGCTTTACACTTTATCACTCCATTTTACCTTGTATTACTGAAAGTTTTTCTTGTCTTACTTTTAACATACCTGTCTCTTGTGCACCTTTCTTTTTCTTCAATACATGATAGATACCCGTAAAGATATTCCGTAGTGTGCGATCTCTTCTGCTTACAAATGAAACTACAAGACTTTCACACGTGCAAACTTTTTCTTTTTCTCTCCCCCAATCATCCCCCACCCCTCCGCCCCCCTACCTATCTTGGTATGTAAAAACATTTCATATAAACATTTTAAAGAAGCACACCCACACTCATGCTGACAGGAACACACGTGAACACACACATAGACACATGCAAGCAGGTGCTACCGATCAAAAGTATGTCTTATATTTGTCACAGAGAGAACCTCACCCCTAAAACCCCGAAAAGAAAACCACATCCTGGGGAAAGAGTCACGGATCTCCCTCTGTTTCTGTCTTGCTCCATCCCTTTTTCTTTCTTTTCCACCAAATGTATTTATTACAGTATCCCAGTTTTGTAAACAAACAAGTAAATATATACTCACATCACACGGAACATCAAAAAAAAAAAAAAATCTGATTCTGTCTAATGTCTAGTATATTCTCGGTTGATTTGCAGAAGTAAGCATGTAGAAATCCTCTATGAGAAATCCTAATCAGGAATTTAAATTCTTTACCAAAAGCTTAAATACAGGCAAATGTAGTATGTTGCTGAAAGCCAAGGTAAAACTTTTTGTAAATTGTTTGGCTTGTTCACCACCTGAGTTTTAACATTATCTACAAGTGACCGCAAAACTGATCTCAGATCATGGTAAAAGCACAACCTCCGCCAAAACCATTGTTCACAAGGTTGAGTGTGTTATCTTGAGCATCTCATGTGGTGAGTGACTCACTTCGTCTTAGGTCTGAAATGCGTATGAGTCGACATGTAGGCTTCATCAGGTAGAGCGTAGGCGTGTGTGTGAGTGTATATACGATATGCGAGTGGCAAAGCTTCCTGTCAACACTGTTTCTATGTGTGTGTGTCAGAGTGTAAGCTTGTGTGTGTTTGTGTGAGTCTGTCTTTGTGTGTGTGTGTGTGTGTGTGTGTGTGTAAGTGTGAGAGCATGTTTGTGTGAGAGCCTATGTCAGTTTGTGTGTATTTATGTGGGTGAGAAGAACACTTGTGTTTATGTCAGAGATTGTAGTGTTTCAAAGTCATGTGACAGGAAGTTGACCACGAAACGACAACAGTGCAGGAAGTGGACAAGGGAAACCTCCGTACATCCCGCCTCCGCTCGTTTGTTCTCTCTCCGTCTCCTTCTTCTATACTTGAATCTTTCTCTTTCCCACAACACACAACATGAGTATAGTTTCCATACATCACTTGCTTTTACTCTATCTATATTTTTGGCTATACAAAGTGGTTCCCCTGTGTAACTCCCTTCTTCCTCTCCTGTCTCTCCCTCTGCCTTCTACAGCATAAAATTCTGTTGTCATTTTAAAATGTTCTAAATATAACCAGCATTCATCCTGTTTTTAGGCATCAACGTAACGTACCGTTGCAATTTTTGTCAAGGAATAGGGATGATATATGTTCAGAATTAAAATATATATGGCAGTGCATTTGCATCTAGTAATAAAACTTACTAAGTCTTCACATATAAATAGTCGCAATAAGAATTTGGAAAGATCATGCAGTTTTCCTTTAAATGTACTAACGAGTGTATATTGTTGGTAGGGAAAGATGCAATATACTGTAGTATGGTATGTTAAGTCAGTTCACACACGGTGAGAAATTTAAATCTCCCTGGCCTGTGCCTCTTGTGGTTTCAAAAGGACAGTGTGGGTGTAATGTCTGTACAGTGTGCATGTATGTATAATTATTCTCTCCATTAACCTCAGCATTATCATAGTGTGGGTAAGAGACTGTAGGTGTAAGACAAGATGCAGTTGGTAGAAACTATACTGTACGTATTGGGTCTTACTTTGCAGGCTCAGATTTGGTCTGGACTGCCACATGTTGTCTTACACCTTTGGTTTCTTAGCCACACTACAACAATGCTGAGGACAGTGTGGGTGAATGGTAACTGTGAGGTCTGCAATGTGTGAAATGCATTTTAGACACTCCTCTTCATTAACCTTAGATGTACTGTATTGTGGGTAAGAAATCTGGACAAAATCTTGGCCTCCATAATAAGACCAAATGCTTAGAGCATATAATATAAAAAGTACAGTAGACTCCTTTTTGTTCCTCAAAGTACACTTATACATACAGTACAGTAGCCAACTGTTCCAGTTGAACACAAGTTATAGCCTATTTCAGCGCCAATGGATAACGGTTAATGACATCACAGTTGCTTAAAGATGTAAGGTTACAACATAGTTTTAAGCTAAAACAAAGCATTAATAGATAAAATGGTCACAGCAAATTAATTAATTAATTAATTGTGACTCTGTTTAAATTGAGCAGTGCCTTAGATAAGTAAAAAGCATATTTGGACCTAAACTTGTTTTTTTGTCTGTCTGTTTGTTTGTTTTTGATGTTTTTATTCAGTTAATTTGTTGATGGTCTAAGATGACTGGATATTGTAACTTCACCGAGATATGGTTTTGGTTTGTAAATGGACAAATTATAGTTTATATTTTACAGTATTTTACATATTATCTTTTTATATTTTAATATCTACCATAAAATATTCTAAAAGTTTACCATTAGCGATTAAGTTTGCAAGTATTAGTTATTTTATCATTGCAATGATTTGTTATTAAAAAAGGCATTAATTTTGTTGCACTAGAGCACAAGCAGATCGACATCAGATCCAAGAAATAGATCAATCGGGTAAATTTTTTTATAGTAGTTCTTTTGAGTTGGTTTATTTACAATTACAATATATTTTACATGATGTAACAGTCAAAATACACAGAGACAATATCCCCTGTCGTGTGTTTTCCCACGTCTTAATCACATTTTTATCGTTTATGTTCATATTTCTGAAATACCTCATTCTATCCATGATGATTTTACATTACAAGTTCTGATATATCTTGTAAGTGTCTCTGGTGTAATCAAAATTCTACCACGCTGGTTTTAAACTTACTACTCTCAGCTGATGGTTTAGGACCGACTTTACATGCTGGCTTACGATCAAACTTTACAACAGTCTTTAAAGTACTTTACTTAAGATTTTCTTTCACATTAGATTTTGAAACAATCTCTACATTACACTCAATTTTCAAACACTACTGTACATCACTAAATTTCCCCTTTTTGTAAAATTATAAGCCATCACTAATCTATTTGATGCACTTTGTATTCATCAAGTTTGTTTGTATTGTGCGTGTATATACTGTAGTTCCTATCGTCAAACTTTTCATGCTAGCTAACGTTTGATTAATTAAACTGTTCCTAGTCTTAGCTAATCGTTTTTCCACATTCCTTGATGTTATAAGGACAGGTCACTAATTTTATTTCAGTAAAATCAGTATGTTGGGTGAGGCGAATATGTTTCTCTTCCCTGGATATTTCTTGTTTTTTTACTTTCAAACTTTGTACTTTTCTACATTTACTTGATTATCGATTCACGATTATCAGTAATTGCACTTTTACTTGCCTAAGGAAATTGGGTACTTTTTGTCACCTCTGCATACAAAGTGCTGAAAATTCTGAAAAAAAAAGATATCTATAAAATCATCTGAACATGTGCATGTTTAGATGATTTCCCTAGATACCTATTTTTCAGACACGCAACTGTGACACTTCAATCACTGAACAGTCTTTGCTCAAGTCAAGTAATGCAGGTGTGCAACGCATGAGTCTCATTAAAGCACAAGCATGTAAAGGACGCAAACAGGTAACTGACTGGAAACACAGGATGCAAAAGAAGGAAAGAATGTGGAGGTTTTTGGTCTAGTTTTCTGTCAGATGTGTGAAAGAATGAACAGAGGAGGGGGAAAGTAGCGGAGCGGTTTGGACTTTTTTCTCTGTCTCCATCGATCTAGTCACACTATGAAGCGTTTTTTTTTTTTTTCGAATACAAAAAGGGAAGTGAAGAATGAGAAATCCAAATGAGACGATTTTCTTCACAACAATTTGACATTAAAGGCTTATTTTTCTCAAACAGATTTTGTGTCTAATGGAATACATGATATGTTTATGGCATATGTAAGCGCGTTAAGATCTTGGTAGTAAAATGGGACACACAAATAAGTCTTTTTACATTTTAGAATTATTTAGAAAAATGTTTTTTGTTTTAATTTAATGGGTTTTGTGATTTTGGTCACCATACTGATGCAAAGATAATCTCTCACCTACAAGTAGTGTAAACCGCAATTAAGAGCACCAGGTTTCATAAGCTTTGTTACATTTCAATTTTAAATTAACGATTACTTCTTCCTCTTCTTTAGAATCCACTGGACTCCTGTCTCAGATTAATTGAACAAACACCTTGTGTCAATCAGTGAAATCTGCAGAGACAGGTTAAAAACAATTTTGTATTCTTTGCCTGCAAAAAAAAAAAATTATTATCCCCTAAGTTCTCACTTTTAAATAGAAAAATTCACAAATATTCAACATGGTTAAAATTTTATTTATAATATATATGACCACATTAATATAAATCTGTATGCAGCGTAATCCATGTATTAAATCATATTAAAACTTTGTAGCATTGTACAGGGATTAAGAGGCAATCAGTAACTGGATTAATGGATAAATGCGTAATAATTTTTTATATCCAAATATGCATGCAATATTTGTGTTTGCTCATTTACAAGAACACTCGTCAGTGTAAGAACACACATTTCCAAATGTTCCTCTATAAATGAATGCATGAAATAACAAACTTAAATTGGCTTGTGAATTTAATTTATTTTATTTAACTGATAAAATCACAATTAACTAAATTTAGAAATTGTTAGTGAATGCCTGTTCTCTTAAACGTCTGTATTTTGATGATCCATATCCAAAGTTTTGTTTTTTGTCATACGGTATGCAGACTTTTGGAATAAACTAGGATAGTGGCACATTTGGATTGATACAATACATAAATGAAATTAATTAATGCGTAATTATTCTGTACCGTTTTTTGTATATCATAAAATGAAATTCAGGTAGCTTTATTTAAAAATGTTTTACTATATAAAAGACACATTGCAACTTTCCTGGGATTATGCAAAAACATATTATATATTATTACGGTATTATGGCAGTATATTATAATAAAAATTACGTAGGGTAATTGTCACCAAGGCCACAAGCCTTTGCTGTTAAAGAAATTTAATGCTTGTCATATATTATAACATGCATTACAATTTAAGATCTGACAATTAGATAAAAAAATAAAAAGAATAGTGTCTGCTCCTAATTACTCTCTGTTTATCATCTAGAAACAATTGCACAGTATGCCCATAGGTGTAATAAGCAGTTTAGACTAAATATCTAATAATTCTGGTTAGACAATGTGACAGGTTTCTAGGCAAGTTGTCTTTCAATCTTTACGATCTGTAAATAAATCTTCACCAGCTTTTGCTGAGCAATCAGAATTTCCTGACCTGCCATCTGGATGATGAAATATATAGTGGTGCAAACTGGAAGTAGGGCTACGCAGAACAAAGAAGAAAGTAAATTAACCATTTGTAAATTACTTAGTTAACAGGTCTCCATTGGATTGTCCACCAAAATCCAGCCAAACAGCATTGGAGAGGTTCTCAGCCGAGAATGTTTTATAGCCGAAACAACTAAATCTTTTAAATAAACCTCTTATGTCGCACATAGACCTTGAACCCTCAAATATCATCAAACAGATTTGTCTTTTTTAAGATACTTACTTACTGTAGAATGTTAAGCTTTTTTATTTCATGAACTTTAAAGATAATTTAACCCAGTCGATACAATGCATTAAAGCATAGTATGTGTTTTTTTCCTCGATATTTCCATATTTTAAACAGATTTGTCTTCGTTTATATGTTTCCACTACATAATCTTCATATTACTTTAAACGTAATTAAATTAAGCATAAAATAAGACTTATAACCATTAGAAACTAAATAAATGTATACAAATGTTTATAATATACAGACACTGCCATAATATTACTGATAAATTCTAATAAAACTGGACTCGGCATGGATGTTGCAGACCTGCTGTTCTGTCGTCCCCACTTTGGGAAACAAGGCTTTAAAGTTATCAATAAATCAGCAGATTGCTTTTCCTTTCCAATAATGCCCTTGGCCTCACAATTTGTATAAAGAAATGCAAAATGTGCAAACCTTATTATCAATGCTGCTTCTTCCCCAGCATCCCATCAGAACCTCAAACAATGGAAAACATCCCAGGATTGGCTTTACTGTAGATTTATTTATATGTTGCGTCATTTACTTTAAAGATGATTCTTTAGATATAAATTGCTAGGCACAACTTTGCAAAGAATCGTTCTCTTGTCTTTTCATGTCCGAAAAATCCACAGTCAGTAGTTCTTTCCATTACTACGCAATAGTATTTTCGGGCCAAAACACAATCTCCTTTAGCCATCTCATTTATCTATCTACTGTATGTACAGTTTGCAATCTAATGCTTTTAGATTTAAATAGTCAAACGCAAATGAACTAACATATGCAGAAAAGTTGTAATACTTAGATTTCCTGCTTTAGATTGCTCACTTTATGGAAATAATAGTCATTAATTAAGGTTTTTTAGATCCATTATACAATTGAGCTATCTTGGCCTTCTAAAAGATTCTACTTGAGACCATTTCTGATAAGGAAACACTTGGTTGTTGGCTTTTACACAGAAGCCTGAAGGTCCTCAGAGGGACAACTGAAGAATGCTTACAGAGTCTAAATTTTGCCTGTCAGTGAACATATGGTTAAAGTGAATATGTAAAACTGTTTATAAATGACTATACTTAAAATATTTACACATTACAAAGCCAATGGCAATTTGCATTTGGCCATTTCATTCTAATTCATGTATTAAATAACAGTCTTGATGTAATGGCAACGTTTTGCATTGGGCTATGAATGCAAAAAGCTTGTTACAGGTTTCTGTACTAATCTTGTTGTGTTTTAAAGTATACTAGAGCAATCATGGAGGAAAAAGTTAAACCTAAGACCCAGTAAGGGTTCTTGACAGTCCTTCAGGGGAACTCTGAAATGTTTCATAAATACAAAACTATACAAATAGGTGTTTCTCAGTTGGAAAAGGTTTCAAGCGTACCACTTTTAGGAACGCAATAACGCTTAACTGTTTAGTTTAACCTTTGAAAAACTCTTTACGACTTATATATTTGAAGAGCAATAACACCGGTATGGTTTCCAAATTTTCGTTTTTTTTATATGCATACAGCATGTTGTTTGCACACCGATTGATGTCAAACATACATTTACATAAGAAGAGATTTAATATAGATATGATATGACTTACCTTTCAAGTCTTAATCCAGACCTGGAAGTTACTAAATGTTGACACTGAGGACATGAGATGATAGAGGTGTGTGTGTCTGTGTGTGCGTGTGTATATATGTGTGTATGTTTGGGCATACACCCATATGCGAAAAGAGAAAGAGACAGTGGAGGCGTTGGTAATGGTTTGTGCTTTGGTATGGCAGTCTCTCTTCTTCTGATCTCTTGACTTCGTCACTGGGATCCTGGAAACAAAAAGAAAAAAAACATCACAGAGAATAAAAAACATGTAACGCGCCAAGTCAACCCATTAGAGCAGCTCTCAGTTTGACAAAGCGCTCATCCTTTTCCTTCTCTTATCTCTTTTTTTCATTCATTTGTCCTTTCACTTTGTCACTTACATTATAATTTTTTTTGATGCGACTAAATTTTATCAAAAATATAATTTTTATCTTAATCTGCTGAGGATATATATTGACAAAGTTTTGATTTGGGTTAAATATATTTTTTATAGTGTCAAAGAGACAGTGTCTCATTTTCTCTGCTTGTTTGTAAAGTGTTGCAGTAAAAAAAAGAGGTTAAAATATATTTGTACTGATATATTTTCACACTTGTAATGTAGCTTCATGAACTATTAAAACTGATGGCAAAAATTAAGGGTTTGATGACAGATGCTTACAACAATAGCTAAAAAAATGGAAGTTTTTTTCTATCTTATAAGGCAATTAAATGCATACTGTTTCTGTATAGGTCATAATGGTAAAGATTAAAGGTGAAGATAGCAAGAAGTTAGTTGGAGTGTTGTGAATGTCAGTGGGCTGACCCAGTAAGACTGAGAGTCGGGGCATGACTGTGCATCGCTCCAAGTGCAGTTTCACATTGTCAGGGCAAGAGGGGGCGTTCTCTCTCATTAGCATCTGGTGAAAGGGAGGAAGACAAATAGGCAGACAGATCTACAGAGACAACGAGAGAGCTAAGTTGCATGTTCAATCCAAAACTAAAAGAGCTATTAAACAGAAGTCATAATATAAAATATATATTAAATAGATGTAGAAATTTTGATTGCTCCAAAAAGCAGTTTGAATGAATCCTTGTTATGAAGTATTTGATTTTCATCTATTGCAAACTCATCTGCAGTGTAAAAGCTTTAATCTCAAGGGAAAAAAAAAGATCTGACTGTTAGATTAGTCTCTCTATAAAAGACCTTTTCTCGAACCCACACAAAAAAACCCTATTCACTGCCGTCAAAAGCTCACCTGACTCAAACTGAAACACCCATCCCCACTGAAAAAAACACTTATACACACACATATATATATACACACCTTAACATGTTATACCCACAGCTCCGCGACCACACATTGTCATAACAAGACAGCAGTGTCGTGCTTTACCAGAAATCTGCCACATACTATCGTATAACTTCAAATATCACCATGTCCCACTGACAGCTGGAGCTGAAAACACGAACACAGGCACACGCACACACACACACACACACACACACACACACACACACACACACACACACACACACACACACACACACACACAATGTATTGTGGCTTCTGTACAGTAACATTATAAAAGTATGTCTTATGAAGTTTTTCTAAAAACTGTATATGCGTATGGAACTACGGTCTCACTATTACATATTTGTCCATGGGTTTACATTAATATTTTCAAATTCAGTTCTCAATTCTTTTCCCCTTAAACTATATTAGTATTATTATAAATGTAAAATGCAAGTTTAAAGGGATCTAACATAAATTTGAATCTTAAGTTGCTCAGGGAATCACTTTTAAAGCTGAATCATTTATAAAATAAAGTACGTTTTAAGAAACAAACACTAAACATCTCATAAATTTCCATGCACACACAATCCATGACCTCACAAGGTTAATGCCGTATATACACAACAGCAAACAGAATTATTTGTCCTCTCTGAATGAGTTCGGTTTTACTCAGTTCAATAGACTCACCACCAATAAAATAAATAAATAAATAAATAAATAAATATATATATATATATATATATATATATATATATATATATATATATATATATATATATATATAAAATATCATTTGTGATTATATTTTTCTGTCATGTTCTACCATTCTACCTTCTAATCTACAGGTTTGTAACCAGACCTGACACTAGACAGAAAGGTAGAAAAAAGAAGCAAATGAATATCACTTGTTAACAAATGTCTTAAGTACAGTATATTTTCAGTCTGTTTTCCATTACAAAATAAATACCTTACTAAAATAATCTTAAATAATTAAGTAATTATTTTCTTACTAAGACATTTGTCAGCACCTGAACTTTATCCATCAATTGACTGAAAAGATTTAACAGTGTTATTAAACACAAAAATGATTGATGCAAAGTATTATTGCTTTTTGCACAATCATATTTGTTTTTTTTTATTTACTTAATTCCAGACATTTTAATTAACTTACCAGTTTTTCCAAGAGCTGACAAAGATCTGTATATGTCAATGTCCATTAGTATATTATACAGTTAATAGCTAACATTAACATAGTTAATAACTATTAAAAATGAACACAGTTGATTATGAGCATTTGGTTTATTTGTTCCGTGATTATATTTTATATAAATTATTTTACAAATACAAAATGTTATTGTTTAGAAATCCATTTGTATTTACAAATTCTATCAAAAATATTCACATGCAGTGTTTTTAAAAGTTTAATTAAAATCCTGAATTTTACTGAATTTTATTGCAGTTTATTTTACCGTATATATATTTTTTTGTTTTCCTTTTTTTTTTCTTTTTTTGAGAAATGCAAACCACTGCCGTTTCTTTTTATATCAGTAAGAGAAAATATGTATAGTACATACCTGTAAATTCACAGAGAGCTGCTTTAAATTAATTATAATTGTATGTTAATTATGTGTGTGTTAATTGTATGTGTGTGAAAATGTGGCTTTAAAAGAATAGAAATTAGAAAGGGGAAAATGGAAAGTGGGTAGATATGTACACCTTCAGAGTGTCTGACGCTGTATTGTACTGTGGTTGTGTAGCATTGATATACTGTAAAAAGAAAAAAAAATTGCCATGACCTTGATCATTGTCTATGATGATAAGCAATGCATTAAAAGGTATAACAATAACTAATTAACTATAAATCAAGGATCTAAATGCAAATCTGTTATCACAACCAAAGTGAGTGCATCATACTATTTTTGACAAATTACTAAACCAACCAAGACAATTAATTATCAAAACATTGTTGTATGGAAAAAAACCCTGCTTTTTTATCTATAGCTTCAGTAAAGAGGAAGTACATGAGTTTTATATAGTGCTGAATAGTGGTGTATATGACATACTTAGAAACACCTGTACATACTTAGACTCTTCCTTTTCCTGCCCTGTGAAATAACGGCAGGTGGCACATGGCCAAACGACACACACATTGTCTGTGCTTTATATAAAGTCACAGTGACAGAAATCAAAAATATGTATACTGTAACACACCTTGAATAAGAGAGAGAGAGAGCAGTAACATGACACCAGATGCATCCTATGCATTTTTTTCTTTTTGCATTTATTTTGTACATGGTGGCCCTCACACACACACACACACACACACACACACAAAGCTAGAGTGTCCTATTAAGCTGTAAAAATACTACTTAAATATTAGAACACAAAACTTATTTTTAGGAAACTAATTTCTAAACTCAACACTGCTTTCTTTAATATTCTAAAACTAAAAGAAGCATGGCAATGAGAAGAAATAGTTTGTTTAACACTAGCTTTCTATTCTGAAAAGGGGCCTTCTATTATTGTTGTGTGTGTGTTTTTTTATTATAACATTTCTATCCTGCATAAGGGTAGGACAACAAAACTGCTTGTTTGGCCCCTAGCTGCAGGTTATCCAAAGGCACCATGTGGTCCACGGCTAGCTTCTCTGTGTCTGTACTGAGACGGACCCGGGCCTCGGCAGGAAGATCGCTGTTGGTCAACTTCATTGTGGCAGGAGAATCGCCCCAGTTTAAGGCTGTAATGAAGCGTTCACTCTGATCCCACAGACGGAGGAATGCAAATGAGGATGTGGAGTTGTATAGAGATGTATATTCACCATGCAGCAGAGCTCTTTCTTTAGCGCGTAAGTCACTGAGAGTTTTAAAGAAGCTTCGCACTGCACTGCGTTCTGCTCTTACAGTCTGTGAGAGAGAGAGAGAGAAAGTGGGAGAGAGAGAGAATGGAGGTGAATAAACCACATCAGATTCATAAGAATAGTATAAGAATAGATTCATAAGAATAGTATTCATATATATATATATATATATATATATATGAATATATATATACTGTATTTCATATAGATATGCGAAACACATTTAAAAAAATTCAATTATACAGTTATGTGTAAACAGTCATGCCCCCTCTTTTAATTCCATGTGATTTTGTGTAAAAACATCATAAAGAATTATCTGATTATAGTACTGTAGGTCTTTGTAATATGTAAATACAATCTCAGACGAACAAAAACATGAAACTTTTTTCAACGTGGCATTATATATTTATCAAAAATAAAGCCAAAAATAAAAACATGTGGGCAATGCTAAGTACTCACTTACTTAACCCCCCTTACATTACCTTTGACCTCAAACTTAAAAACTCTAAAGAACAATAATACCTGCTACGATCAGATGATTATGTTTTTACACACAAAAAAAACATAGAATGAAAAGGCCCTAAATATTACACATAACTGTATACAACAAATACACAGGCATCTAATTTTGCCGTAACTATAATAGGGATGTTCAAGTCAAACTGGGACTTTTGAATGTGCAAAATGATACAACACAGATGTGAGAGTAAAAACTACTTTTATTTAAATGTTTAACTTCCTGCTACACTAATGTCCTTATCCTAGCGTTGCACTGATGCCTGGATACCATTAAGTTGTAATTTTTTCTCAATACATTGGAGCCATGATTAGACTGCCTGCGTCATGTCTGAAACACTGGCCTCCAAGGAACTTCTTTAATGGCCCATACATGTGGAAATGTCTTGGAGTGAGGTCAGAACTGGATGAGGGGTGTGGCAATAACTCCCAGCCAAGTTCTTGTAAGTGGTGTGGTGAGCAGTATGAGGTCATGCTTGTTCTGAGAACGTTCCATTTGCTGAATCTTCATGGGAACGACTGCAGTAAGCTTTGAGCCACCTCAACAGGGATAGCCATTTACAGACATATGGCCTTAAAATGTCTGCAAAATTAAAAAGTTTTATTGAGACTAAGAGTCTCTTTACCACACTGTGCTTGAAGTCTTCTGTACAGTTAATGTCAATTGGTTTTATGCCTTCATTCGCCAGACAGTTCATTACAAGTCCCAGTTAAATTTGAACACCCCTTGTATTTCTAATTATATGTTGGTCAATTTATTTTACTGCCAAACTGCATTAATAATATATTGCAATTACATTTCAACAAACGTGCCTTGGAAATACTAAATCTGATGAACCTGCTAATGACGGCCTGTATTATTAGAAATATGATTTTTTTTTATGACAATGCCACAAATCATTAAGACACCCACAAAAGCCTTATCTGTAACATCTGTGATTGCTCACTCTAGTCACAGACCACATATGTTTTTTTTTTTGTTTGTTTTTTTACGAGTTCTTATTTGCATATTGCATGGTGAGATCAGTACTGCAAAGGAAATGTAGACCTTCGCTTAGGTACAATAAGGCTATTTTTGTGAGCTTCTGCAACAGTGTGTTTGTTGTCACCTTTGCTGTTTCATTGTTTTCTTCAGCTGAGTTTTCCAAGTCCCAAATTCCACTAAGGGATTCCTGAAAAGAAATATTTGAAAGTATTAAGGCCAGTCAAGCAAAGTCCTTGTTTCTTTCTGCTCATACATCTGTACTCACCCAGTCTCGCAATCCCACCTCATCCCCTCCATTGAACACTGGGGTGCCAGGCAGGGTGAAGAGCAGCATATGGTAGAGGCGTGCGGGCAAATTTGAAGTGTGTTTACTTAGACTAAAGGCAAAGCTAGAGTTGCTGGAATAGAGTTTGTTTATGGCCAGCTGCACCCCAGCCGGAGCATCTGGCAACGTGTACAGCAACAGATCAACTCCAGAGGGCTTCACAAGAGGATGTACATTGTCTACAGACAGTGTGGTGTCTTCACCTATCAGAGCTCTAAAAAAGAACAATAGCATTAGCAAGGTATAGACTTTCTCTTTTAGGGCTCGACTTTAGGTTTTATTTAGGGCTGTCAATATTAACACGTTAATGCGTGTGATTAATCTAGAAATTTGAGCGCATTACTAGATGGCTCATTCTGCCAAATGCCTAATTTTTTTTTACGAAAATTTATCATTTAACCAAATTTAACTCTAATGCCCTCTCCACCACCCACCCCCCACCCCCATCTGTGTGTAATTATGCCACATTTAGCACGGATAATAGGATGGCTGAGGAAACATCACCAGGTAAGAATTTCTATATGGAGAATTGGATAAAAATGACAATTTGTCCTCAAACTACCTTTAAGGGGAACAATTTTCACCAGAATACATTAAATGTAATACCTGTAAGTGGTGGCTCAGACGGCTATGTCTCTAGGTTACTTTTTTTTTTTTTAGATCTAAGGATCCGGGTCGGTGGATTGCCACACCCCATACTACCCAGCCACTGCATGCAATGCTGGTCCCATTCGAGATATTTTAATGTAACATTTTTTAAATGTTTCGAGATATTATAAAACTGCATAATCTGTTTCCTCTAACCAGTTTGTCATGGATTTTTTTATTCCAACATTGTAAATCTGAGTATTTTATAACTGATGGCTGTGAATAACTAGATTAAAATAACTTTTAAATAACAAGCTTGTATACTGGATGTGACTGCGCATTTTCGCGCTTTCTCATGAGCATGTTTTTAAAAATGTACAATGCAATCTGTCAATTTTGGAATGTAACCGTGAAGTGTGTTATGTGAGATTGTGTTTATTAAGTAGATTTCAATTGCACACACATAAGCACATATAGGAAGATGTACAGTGCCATCTGTTTAATTTTGAGTTTAACGAATTATTTTTAAAGGTTGATTTTTTTTTATATGGTGCTTTCCGTATAAATTTCTAAGTAGCATATTTTATTTTCCCGTGGGCCAGTTGTGATAAAACAAAACCTGAATGTTACCTCAAGCTTGGCCAAATACACTGTAAAAACTCCATTAAAAATCATTCAGTAGTTTTTACATGAAACATACAAGTTTGTAGTTGTGCACAAACAAACAGACAAACTGAAGGACAAAAATTACAAAAAACAACTTGGTGTGTTCTTTTACTTATCTTACTTAGTAGGCCTATAATTTTATTTATAATGTACATCTTTATTCATAACCCTGAATATGCTATACAACAAGATACAAGCAGGGGGAACTACAGTAGCAATACTGCTTAAAAAAAACTTTTTTGAAAAAATATTTCAGGATAACCACAAGGTGTCTCTACAGCTCAATTTACCTCTTTTTAGTCTCATCGGTGGCGTTGGAATGAACAACATCAATCACAGACTGCCAGTTAGGAGCATTTACAATCTGGCTCATATCGGATAGGAAAAAGCCGTCCACTCCTTTCTTTAGCCAGTATTCACATGCAAGCTGGTAGAGTGCAAAGAAAAAAGATTTGTCTATGAAGTAAAATTTTCTAAAGCAAAAAATAAAAATAAATTAATTTAAACTTTGGCTAACATGTTTATATATTTGACTAACACTTACCTTAAGTGTTTCAGTGACAGCATTAGGATTGCTGAACCAAGCGTTAACCCCCTTATAGTTGGGTGTCAGATCCAGCACTATAGACATACCTGAGAGATACGTAGAAACAAGTAAATATATGACAACGCTGCGTAAAGTAACACAATCATGAGTTTCTTCTAGAATGTGGACACATGAATTCATGTGTTTTTTGGAAAGTGGTCCATAAGACAGAGGATCCCTGGCAACATATCGACTGACTTATGACAAAATTAGAACCATACTAGTATGAGTATGTATGGAACCTCACTTTTCTTGTGGGCTCTTTCTAGCAAGCTCTCCAGGTCTTTCTGTTCACCCACGGTGGGATCAATGTCATCCAATTGCAGAGTACTCAGCTGGTCTGCTTGGACATTGTGTATTGGGCCCAGGATTAAACCTTTCACCTTCAGCTGGTTAAGGCTATCCAGTTTGCTTTCTAATCCTAAAGAGAGGGGGAGACAGAGAAAAAACAAGAGATAAATCAGTACAAGACATCATACCAATGTTCAAATCTTTACCCATTAACCACAGTTATTATGACTGTGTTTAAAATTAGTAAAATGTTTGGTGAATAAAAAATAGAATGTAATTTATTTGCATCTGAGTTTGTGGTTGTGACTCTACACAGTACATGTCAATTACAATTAGCTAACAGAGTTCCAATAAAGCAAAAAAGAACACAAAAATCCCTGAACAGGCATTAATTTTGACAAGGAAAGCAGATTGTGAACCATTGCTCAATTTTAGCATGTGATTTCCAGCATGAGAGTCACAAGACACGATAATAGCTTTTACTGAGGCCAAACACCAGCTTACCAAACCAACAGTAATTTGAAAAAACAAACAAACAAGAAAGTCAATATAAATTGCATAGTGGCACCCATCTTAAATAATGAGTTATTAGGCCAAAGTTATATTGATGATTTTTTTTTAAACCTTTTGAAAAATGCATTCCTAATACCCTGAAATAAAACATGAATTTAACCCAGAATGATAGCGCATAATTTCAATACCTTTAATGTTGTCAGAGTAGCCTTTCACATCAGCTATCTTGTAGAGCAGACCCTCATCCCACCAGTGCATTTCAGGAATAGGTTTACACCGTGGAGCCTGAACAATGATCACCACTGCCCCAGCCAGCATTCCAATCCAGCCAAGCCAGAAAAGAACCAACAAGAGCCAGCGAGTCCTCACCCAGCTGAGACCAAAATGAAAAGCAGATTAGAAACAGGGAATGAATCATGAGCATTATTTTCATTATATTTCCCATTTTAGAACATACATTGCAATATTGTCCTCTCTAACATTCTTTTTTCATTTTAATTCTTAGAGTAATTATAGCTGACTTGGCTCACAATCTACATATACTGTACTTCTTCTAGAGTGACGGATTGTATTTTTTTATTAATAGGCGGAAGCTATTTTAGCCCTTATTTGTTATGATGACTAGTTGCTGTGCTGATAAATCCAGCCAAGTAGCCAAACTACTATCCATCTAAAGTCTTTATAATTGTTATGCATATCTACGGCACACAATCTTCTGTGCAGATACGTACAATAATCTCACACAGCACACAGATGCCATTTAAAGCTTTAAAAATTTTGTGTTGTTCTGGAACAGGCTTCTCTTTTTAGGAGTGCATACCCTGTTGTGCCTGCTACCCTCATCAGCTCTTCTTTAGTGAGACCGGTAAATTTGACCTCTTTTTCCTCCGGCACCTTCAGTTTCACACAGCCATTCTTCTCTGTGTCTATGTTCATTGACTGCTTCTCCTGCTCCGGCTCATTCAGCTCCACCTCCTTCATATCAGCCTCTTTACTCATGGTGTCTCAAGTGAATTCTTTTTGAGAATAGAAGATATAAATTATGACAATAAACCACTGCAAGTTCCTTAACTAAACAGATTTTTCTGTTAAAAAATAAATAAATCTGACAATCTAATACAGTCTTATATACAGTGGTCCAACTTCTGTGGCATAAAGGATATTAAATTTGTGCTTTAATAAATGTACATTTTATCGATAAAAAAGGGAAATATATATATATATATATATATATATATATATATATATATATATATATATATATATATATATATATATATATAAAAACTAGGATATATCAAGCTATCAAAACTATAAAAATCTAAAAATATAGCATTGTTTAAACATTACATTACCGATTAAGGCAGTAAATAGGTCTCTTCCAACAGGGCCTCAGTGGGTCCAAATCCTGTCACTTACACCAGAAGGCGCTGTGGGAGTGACTTTAGCTTTTATAAGGTTCTATAGACCAGCCCCGGCTTTCCACTCCACCCCCCTGTTACTATTGGCTGGATATGATTGTCAGAACAGGGCCCATGAGAAGCTGCCAGTGTTGCACGTGCAGATATGACCAGGCAGTGCTGTCATGAAATGATAAGGCTGTCTTCTTCATTAGCCCCTTTGTCACATCCATGGTCATAGTGCACAGGTTGGCAGCTAACCCACTGTCTTAAGCTTTGCCACACCAGATCAAAGGTTAATCGCTCCTCTAAGAGCTTTACTCCTGTGCAGTTCATGCAGAATCGAATAATCAGATGTAGATCATTGAAGTATTTAAACCAAATCATTTAAATATTAGACACTTTCAGCTTTTTTAAAACTGTATATACGTATATAGGCAAAAAAAAAAACCTTGGATATAACTAAGCAAATTGAATAATTACTGACGTGATTAATATGTTTCAATCATGTCAGAAGACATATCCTGTGGTTGTGTCAAAGATGTTGCTCTGTTTTAGAAGGGTCAAACTATTGGCCTGCATCAAACAAAAAAAGCAACTAAGGATGTTGCTGAAACATATGAAACCACAATGTTGGTTTAAGAACTAAAAATACTATTATTAAAACCAGGAAGGATGGTGATGAACCATCATCTTCAAGGAAGAAACATTTTCGGAAAAACATTCTGAATGAGCATTTAGTAAAATCAAACAGCTATGTTTAATAGTGTAAGTCAAAGCTTACTTATACACACAATGTGAAAAGAACTCGAGAGATTGGGACTGAACAGCTGTGTATCTTTAAGAAAAAAACACTTATCAGTGATTAAAAAAAAACTTTATTAGCTAGGGAGAATAAAGAATGGTAGTGTGGTGCATTGGGAAAAGGTCAGATGAGTCCAGATTTACCCTATTCCTGAGTGATGGGTGCATCTAGGTAAGAAGAGAGGCAGATTAGGTGATGCATCATACCCAGTGCCCACCGTACAAGCCTGTGGAGGCAGTGGTATGATCTTGGGTTGCTTCTGTTGGTCAGCACATGGTACAGCAATGTTACGTTTTTAAAAAAATAGGTCAGCTGACCACCTGAATATACTGAATAACCAGGTTTTCCTATCAATTCATCTTTTATTTCCTGATGGCACAGTAATATTCCAAGATGACAATGTCAGGATTCATCAGGCTCAAATTGTGAAAATGTGGTTCAGAGAGCATAAGACATCATTTTTACACATGGATTAACTACCTTATTTATAGCATGACTTCTCCTTTTTAAACATACAAAACATTACTTCCAATTACTTCCAAACTAAACTGACAACTCCAAGAAGCATTTGTGCATTACTTTTTATTAGTAGTGCAGTAGTGCCTGTGCTTCATTAGGAATGATTTATTTCTGTTTAACAATGAACCCTGATCCGTGGTGACTCATTGTAGTACTTGAATGAATCAACAGTGCAGTTGAGTAAAGCTAGACTGTAAATTTATCTAGTCATGGCATCAACAGCAATTATGCAATCATACAATCTCAACCAAGTCATAAAATATGACTTGGTTGAGATTGTGACAAAGTTCAAAGTGGAGTAGTTTTACAATAAAGAACATTTGTCATGATGCATGTTAATAAAGATCTGTGCATGGTTAGCCAATGTCCTCTTAAACTGTAAAAGAGGCAAAGTACAGCTGTAATATCTTACTAGGCCTGATGTTTCTAAACTGTAAAAGAGACAAATTACAGCCATAACTCTGTTTCTTGAAAAAAGAACCAACAAAAATGTTTTGTCTCTTCCGCGCCTTTATTTTTATAATACACGTAATTAGGGGTTCCATATGCCGGAGTCACCTCAGTGTTTTCAGCACAGTAGTGCATAATCCTCCTTTAGCACTTACCCTTGCCTTAGCATTCCCCTCATATGGTAATCACAGGACCAAGGCTTTACTATTCATTACTTTATGCACCCATTTTCAGTTCTCCTTCCCCAGTGAATGTTGAAGATTGCAAAACCAAATTAATTTTTTTCTCACAGCGCAGCAGGGGATACAGAGCTTTACAGAAATATGCAACAGAGGTTAAAGTGGACCCGCCATATCCTGTCTGATCCTGCTGTCTAAGCTTAGCTTCAAAGGCATGAAAAAATAAATAATGAAAACCAGAGTAGACTGGATTGGTCCTTAAAAAGGGGTTGTTTTTCCTGCTTTTTATGTTTTATGTCATTGTTATAAAGAACCTCAAAGCTGCATTATAGCTATATTTTCCTTTCAGGATATACTGTACTGTACAGGAAGCTAACAGCTTTCATTTGTGTTTATGGCTGTGTATTTCTATATACACGGAAATATTTTAACATTTTATTCATTTATCAAAGACTGCTTGAAGTCCATATGGAATTTAATGCAAGCATTGTTTTACTGCAGTGATCCCATCAATATTACTTAAGGGGTTAAAAATAAAAGTATAAAAAAGTAGATTACATAAGTTGCAGACTCAATTTTGTTGAATGCCTTATTATTTATGGGCCTAATTGTTAGAGTTTGGTGGTGGTTGTTTTTTTTTGTCGTAACAAGAAAAAAGTGGGGCACTGCATTTTTCAACTGCACACCATGTACTGTTCTCTTGCATAATAACAAATAACTGCCTACTTGTCTCAATTATGTGCTGGAACACAATGTTTAATAAATGATTTAGAAACAGACTTGTTTTCTTCAGGGCACCACATGCCCTATTATCTTAACAATTTACCATGATTGCAACTATTAATTAATAATATTACTAACGGAAAATAATTTTTAACCTTAAAGAAATAGTGTGTACTAGGCCAGGCTATACAGCAATGTTGTATCATGAGTAATAAAACATGGTACCATTATTGTATATTGAATGTCTCTATTTACACAGAGTGTTTAGCACTTAAAACTGCATTTAAAACAGAAAGTGTGTAAAAAACAAGGCCGGTCCTAGTAAAGCAGTGTTAACCAAACTGTGTGAGTCTGTGTACATAAGAGACGAGTAGGGCCTACTGTGTCCTGAATTTGCTTAAGCCAGAAAAAAAGCACTTTCACTGCTCTTTACTTATCTCCTGCTCTCAGCTGCGTTCCCCTGTCTGAAAAGCTCAACCATGTTATTTCACCATCATGAACACTGCTTTGTCAGCTGTATATTGTCTCCTTTTTCTTTTTATCTATGCATGTCTTATCTCTTATCTGCTTTTCATTTCTGCTCAGTTCTAGCTTTGAGATGAGAGTAATTCTCTTGCACTTAATCATACCTCATGGAAACAAAGTCTAACTTGTATTTCTTTTTTATATCTTTTTTTTTTTTTTTTTTACATTTATTCTCTTTTACTCTTTTATCCTCCTCCCCTGTGTCCCCCCTCCCCCCCCTCTCTCTCACAGAGAACAATATCAGAGTGTTTTTCCCGGGTGACAGAACTGAATGTTGTCCCCTCTGTGTCGCAGAGGAGAATTTCAAACAGCCCGAGGGGCACATGGATCAATCCCACACTTTCTTCCTCTACAATGAGCGCTTTCTTTTCAGTTTCACAAATTAAGGAATGATGGCTCTCTAAAAGATGAAGAACACTCAGATGACTACTGTACATAGATTTTAAATATTTATTCCTTTGTTTGTTTTGATAAGGAGGAAGTAGCTCATTCAAGATTTTAGTTCAATAATGTTCCAACAATACTTCAATTCTGCACCACTTGTTCTTATTGCACACTCTTGTGGTCCATCTTTAGCCAGCTTGGTCTCCTGATTTAGTAGCCAACTTCCCCAGAACACTCCCTGGCCTTTTCTTTATGTCACGTGAGGTTCGGATTTGATCATCTGCTCTACCAGTAAAGTAAAAGTTAAATATTAATTTTAAAAAAGTAAAAAAAAAAATAATAATCCTTCTGTCACTTTCAGTTTGTATCTCTAATTCAACATTTTTAAAATGTCCTAAAAAGCTTATGTTTTAATTGTTGTCTTTAGACAGGTGAGCTGGGGTGAATGGTAACGGCAGCAGCTCTCTCAGACTTGTCTTCTTGTACGACCCATCAGGCTTGGTCAGGTAAATGTCCCATTCTGTCCCGAACTAAGGGGGAAGAGATAAATAAATATTATAAGTGATATGCTAGATTAGAACAAAAAATATTAATGCATCTTGCAGTGATTCACACATGCAATCTCAAATATATGAACAAGGACCCCTTACCTCCATTAACACTTGTCGACAGGCTCCACAGGGACCCACAAAACTATCTTTAATATCACTGAGGGAAAGCAAACATTTAACAACATCAAAATAAAAGTTTATTAATTAACTTCCTCTCGTCTGAGTATACCAGTCCCTGTGGCCCAGATCAAACAAACTGCCAATAGGTAATTTATGATACCGGTTTTGTTTATAGTGTTGAAAAGCATGAGCCCTACTTACCATGTAACTGCTATAGCTGTAAAACTTCTATGGCCCTCAGCTACAGCTCTCTGTATAGCTGTTCTCTCTGCACACACTGTAAGGCTGTAAGAAGCATTCTCTACATTGCAGCCTGATATGCACACATATACATAATGCAGATCAGTGTAGGTCCTGACAGTCAATAATCTGTTAATAATAGAAACGATTCACATCCTGATAACTGATAACCGCAGTCCAGAACTGAAAGTTCCTACTTATTACAGGCATGTATTACCTGTGATTATGGTACCTCCTGATGTTAAAATAGCAGCACCAACTGGAAACTGGCTATACGGGCAATAAGCCATGTCTCGTGCCTGCAAGCATTTTGCCACCAGTTCTGCAACTTGATAAGACATGAACTTTAAAAATCAGTCACTTTAATGAATATAGTTAAATTAGTTAATCAGAGATAAATAAAAGTAACATAAATATAAAGTAAAAAAATATATATTTAAAAGCTTGGCCATTAAACATGTTTAAAGAGCGCATATTCAGTGAGTACATGGAGCAGGAGTAAACCATATCAGTTGCATTCTTCTTAAGTACACTGTATTGTCAAAAGTGTTCGCTCACCTGGCCTCATATGGATATGAACTTGAGTAAACAAGGGAAAAAAACACGTTTTGACTGTTCTATCCTGCAGAGTCCTGACCTTAACCCAAAAGGACCCTTTGGGATGAGTTAGGGCAGAGACTGGCATAACACAGGAATGCTTTCAATTACTTTTGTTTTGTTTGTTTTTTGCTACAACTACTTGCACTACACTACTACACTAAATCTTGTTTTCATAACTACTGGATGTGGAAACTGTAAAAAAAAAAATAGACACACACCAAGCAGTTCATTAGGAATACCTGTACATCTACTCACTCATGCAATTATCTTATTGGCCAATTGTGTTGCAACAGTGCAATGCACTAGTGATGCCAGACAGAGCTTTAAATATTTCTAAACCTGCTGATCCCCAGGGATTCCCCACATAAAAGACTCTAGTGTTTACTTACGACGGTGCAATATAAAATAAAAATAAAAACATCCAGTGAGCGACAGCTCTTCAAACGTCAACAGAGTTTTGATGAGAGAGGTCAGTTGAAAATGGCCAGACTGGTTCCAGCAGACAAAAAAGTAATTGAACCTTAGATAACCACTCTGTACAACGATGGTGAGCAGAAACATCTCATAAGGCACAATATCTTAAACACTGAAGCTGATGCAGTACAAACAGCAGAAGACCATGTCAGGTTCTATTTCTGTCAACTAAGAAAAGAAGGCTGAGGGTGCAGTGAGCACCCTGCATGGCCAATTGCATGACCATGGACCCAAACCGTCCTTATGCTAACATGCAGTTCAGACAGGTAGAGGTGGTGGGATGGTGTGGGTAATGTTTTTGGCACACTTTGGGACAGTTAATAGCAATCATTACATGAATGTCAGAAACTTTTTGTTGCTGGTGGCCGAGTGCATCTTGTCATGGCTACAATTTCTCTTACAACTTTCTCTTCCAGGGGCTAATTCCAGCATGATAATGGACTCCGTCACAAAGCAAAAGCCATTTTAAATTTATTGAACATGACACCAGATGTTGAATGCAGTAGAAGACCTTTGGGGTGTCATAAAATTAAAGATTCTCATAAGATCTCCAGGAACTAGAGACTTTGCATAGAACTTATCATCATATCACACAAAGGTAAGCAGAAAAAATTTAGATTTCTGACTATGTTTGTACCCATGCACAAAATCCAACAGTTAATGCTATGCTTGAGCGCTAGCCATACTGTATAACAATGCTTCCTCCTACTGGACATATTTCAAATTACAATTGTACTAACAACATTCCTGGTCCTCCTGTAGAAGCATAAAACAGCGAAATATTTAATGCTTGAAAACCAACACACAAATAATATTTAGTGTGTTTTAGTGTGTATATCATAGCCCACTTTAAGTGAATATTAAGTACACACAACACAATGTGCTCTAACTGAGGATTTAGGACACAGTTTATTATAACTCAGGGTTTAGGACACAGCTTATTATAACTCAGGGTTTAGGACACCACCCATCCTGGTGAAGGGTTTAGGATATAGGCCATTGGAACTAAGGGTTTAGGACACAGCCACCATGTATTTGAAGGATTGGAACACAGCTCATTATTTACTCAGGGATTAGGACACAGCTCACCCTAATTAAAGGTTTAGGATACAGCCCATTGTAACTGAGGGTTTAGGACACAGTCTCTAACTGAAGGATTGGAACACAGCCCATTTTAACTGAGGGGTTAGGACACAGCCTCCATTTAGCTGAAGGATTGGAACACAGCTCATTATTTACTTAGGGGTTAGGACACTCTGTCAGGTCTGAGATACACCCATTGTAACTGAGGGTTTAGGACACATTTGCTATGTAACTGTAGAATTGGAACACAGCCCATTGTAACTCCGGGCATACAGTAAGACACATCCCGCTGCTGCTGGCAGCCGAAGAGCTCCTCTCATGGTGTTGAATTGTATTATTAAAATATTATTAGATAAATGGTAACCTACACTATTTTAAATTTGTAATAAACCTAAAGCCTGTGTTACGGGGACAGCAGGCACAGCTGATCAAATCACCCGCAGAAATCGGCCCGGGTCATGTGCAAGTCATAAACATTGTCTTCTTCTGAATATTAAATGTGTACTTACCGGCCATAGCTTCTAAAACAGCTTCTAATACGCCTTATATATGAGTATACACATTTATGTAAAACTTGGAAATATATAAAACCGCCCTGTATAACTTGGCGTGTTTGTATAAGCTCTTAAAAGGTAACGTTCGATTCCCTGTTTTTTTGTAATACTCGATTCCTGTACGCCATTGGCTGGACTCCAATTACGTCATAGTCAAGCGTGCCCATTGGACCAATGGGTGGTGAAGCAATGAACCGCATGTTAATTCGTTTTTTTATGTATTAATTTATTAAATAATTATATACATTATGCATATATTTACATATTGTGGCGTGGGCGGGGCGGCGGCTGACGACCAGCATGCCTTGCAGGGATGTCTGTGTGTTCACCATGTTGGGGAAGGGTGTTTGGGTTAGTGGCTTCGGCCCTGTTTGGTGTGTGTGTCACGTGTGGAGTGTGCTCCGGTGCATGCATAGGCTGTATTGAAAGTAGGTTTCGTGTGAAAATGCTGTTCATGCTATTGTATGATTGCGTGGGTTAAATAAAGTTCTCCAGTCATTGCATTGGGCAGCAAGTAAGCTCACTCGTCTCTCCAACACCCTTCTCGGCGGTAAAACGCTACAATATGTTTAACCCGATGTGACCAGAGATGGGTCCCATCCAGTCACAAAGTACATCAAAATAACATAATAAACATTTATTATTAATCACAATGTAGACAGTGAATGTGTAATATGATTACAGAAGTGTAACTATGGTTTTGGGAGAATTATTGACAAAGAAGGCTAGCCCAAACTATAAGCCAAACATAACATTATCTATGTATTATACTAAAAAACTTGTACAGAAAATAACATGCACAGCAAGGAATCAAAATACACACAGACACAAAGCACAGAATATTGAACCAAAAGGCAAACAGGTAAAGAGTCCTGTGACAGTAGTGTCCCACAGCTGAGGAATTGAAGTTTGGAGGATGTAAGGAGAAAACCCAAACTGTTCCTGGGGAGAAAAATATCTATTACTGAGCAATTACTTTACCAATCTTATTTAACTTGTTTAGTATTTATTCTTCAAAGTTTACACCCATGAATTATCATAAATAATTCAGAAAATTTCCCATGTTTTCCTCACAGTTTTTTAGTTATATTTTTCTAACCATTTCTTACCTGTAAGAAACCAGACGATGCTGAAAACAACCAGGCATAGAATACATAAAAGGCAGCGCACTTTCCAGACTCCTTCATCCATTGAGTTCTTCCAGTAGGCCAACATCAATAAAATGATCCCACCCCCACCGATAACAATCAGATATATAGGAATGTGGGGCTGAATGGGGCATTCGTTGACATGAATGGCTCCTAAAAAAATCATGAGCAGAACTTTTATAATGCAGCTAATATAACAGCCAAAAACACAATGCAAAAATTATGCATGTTTATTGCTCAAATCAATATTCGTTTCCTGGTATGAAAATGAATCTTTTTGAAATTTTACTTGAACTGATTAGCCAAAGACTTGTGAATTTAAGAATGAAATAATTTTTAGAACTTATGTATACCTAATACCACAGCTGTTATCAGGATTATCCAAGCAACCAGATTCAGCAGCACTAAAAAAGTAAAACAGCCAACACAAATAGTTATAAATAGCACACAGTCTACTGAACCTTCTCACAAATGCTCTGTGTTCTTAATTAGTAAAACTTACCAATGAATGGTTTATAACCAGCCGCTCTTTCTTCTGTTTCCATCTTTAGTGACTGTTCACTGAAAGCTAATGTCCAATTTGACTGAGAAATGATACTACTTTTTTTTTTTTTAAAGGTACAATGGCAGTTATGGACCTTTTTAGTTTAATTTTGTGTAAAACTGGAAGATATTCACTTTTTTGAACACGGTTATATCTTGCATAAACATTCTGTCTTCCTTCCTGAGTTTAGTTGTTGAGCAAGCTGTCCTTACACCATACCAGAAAAAAAAAAAATTCCGGAGCCAACAGATTACTGTATTGTATGCACATTATCACTGTTAAAATTGTACTTTTTTAACAGGTAATTTTTTAATAAAAGAAATTGAACTTTTTTAGTATTTATTTATACTTTATGCATATTTAGTTGCAAGTATATGTATTTCTAATAGAAAATAGAGCTGTTTAAAAACGCCAACTTTAATAAGATTAGGAAAAGAGATATTAGGAAATTTATTACTGTACATGTACATAGAGCTGTGTGTTGTTTTTGTTGTTTATTCTTCTGCATTAAAGCAAGATTACTGTATACTGTATGTTCAAATATGATGCAGGGCAAAACAGGTAGTGGAAAGAGCATTTTTTGTTTAGACTTTCACTATTGACTTATGTATAGGTTTATGTAAAATGAACTTTCAGTGACCAACATTCTTGTGAACCACAAACATACTGTATACAGTAACAGTGTTCCTTAAGAAACAGAATCTAATCAAATCACGTATTAAACAGAAGCAAGTATAGTGTACTATACATGAATTGAGCTTATTACACATTCTACTCTACTTATTCTGTGTAGTAGCCATAAATATGCCATTTTGAATAGGCATGACAAACTTACAGAATAAAACACAACACAATGTTAAATCAGAGTAGAGAAAAACCACATCATGACCTATTTCAGTAACAAGTAACCCATAATTTCACAGGGCCTGATGGAATGAAAGAAATGTGTATTTTAATAACTGTACCCTTTTCTCATTGTGTTTTTAACTTGGTTTTAATATTCGTCTTAACCTTTTTACTTGTATGTAGTGCTATTTGTGAGCTGGCTGCTGTAATGTTACAATTTGCCTTTGAGATTTATAAAGTCCTCTCTCTGTATGTATGTATGTATGTATGTGTATACATATGCAAACACGGGGGGCGCAATTCAGTGTCTCCTTGTGCCAGTCCCAAGTCTGGATAAATGCAGAGGGTTGTGTCAGGAAGGGCATCCGACGTAAAACTTTTGCCAAATCAATGATGCGAATCACGAATATAATTCCCATACCGGATCGGTCGTGGCCCGGGTTAACAACGACCGCCACTGGTGTTGTTGACCTACAGGGTGCTGGTGGAAATTGGGCTACTGTTGGTCGAAGAAGGAGAGGAGGAAGGCGTGTTCGAAAGCAGAGAGAGAAGAGGAAAGGCAAGAGTTTAGGAGTGATAGTAGGGACTTTGAATGTTGGGACCATGACAGGGAAGGCAAGAGAGTTGGTTGATATGATGCAGAGAAGGAAGGTGGATATACTGTGTGTCCAGGAGACCAGGTGGAAAGGTAGCAAGGCTAGAAGCTTAGGATCAGGGTTCAAATTGTTTTACCATGGTGTGGGTAGGAAAAGAAATGGAGTAGGAGTTATTCTAAAAGAGGAGTTTGTAAGGAATGTTCTAGAGGTAAAGAGAGTATCAGATAGGGTGATGAGTCTGAAGCTGGAAATTGAAGGGATAATGTTCAATGTTGTTAGTGGTTATGCCCCACAGGTAGGACGTGAGTTAGAAGAGAAGGAGAAATTCTGGAGTGAGTTAGACGAAGTGATGCAGAGCATCCCCAGAGGTGAGAAAGAGATGATTGGTACAGACTTCAATGGACATGTTAGGGAAGGGAAAAGAGGTGATAAAAATGTGATGGGCAGGTTTGGTCTTCAGGATAGGAATGTAGAAGAACAGATGGTGGTGGACTTTGCAAAGAGGATGGAAATGGCAGTAGTAAATACTTTCTTCCAGAAGAGGCAGGAACATAGGGTGACATAAGAGTGGAGGCAGAAGCACTCAGGTCGACTACATCTTGTGTCGACGTTGTAATCTGAAAGAGATCAGTGACTGCAAAGTGTTGGTAGGGGAGAGTGTAGCCAGACAACACAGAATGGTGATGTGTAAAATAACCCTGGTAGTGAGGAAGGCGAAGAGGACAAGGGCAGAGCAGAGGACAAAGTGGTGGAAGCTGAGAAAGGAAGAATGTTGTGAAGTCCTTAGGGAAGAGTTGAGACAGGCTATGGGTGGTCAGGAGGGGCTTTCAGTTGACTGGACAACTACAGCCAATGTGATCAGGGAGACAGGCAGGAGGGTACTTGGTGTATCATCAGGTAAGGGGAAAGTGGACAAGGAGACTTGGTGGTGGAATGAGGAAGTCCAGGAGTGTATACAGGGAAAGAGGCTAGCTAAGAAGAAGTGGGACACTGAGAGGACTGAAGAGAGTAGACAGGAGTACAGGGAGATGCAGAGTAAGGTGAAGGTAGAGGTGGCAAAGGCCAAACAAAGAGCATATGAGGACTTGTATGCTAGGCTAGACAGTAAGGAGGGAGAGGTGGATCTGTACAGGTTGGCAAGGCAGAGAGAGTTGGGAAGGATGTGCAGCAGGTTAGAGTGATTAAAGATAGAGATGGAAATGTACTGACAGATGCCAGGAGGGTGATGGGAAGATGGAAGGAGTACTTTAAGGAGTTGATGAATGAGGAAAACAAAAGAGAACAAAGAGTAGAAGAGGTGACTGTTGTGGAACAGGAAGTAGCAAATATTAGAAGTAAGGTGAGAAGGGCATTGAAGAGGATGAAGAGTGGAAAGGCTGTTGGTCCTGATGACATACCTGTGGAGGTATGGACGTGCTTGGGAGAGGTGGCAGTAGAGTTTCTGACAAGTTTGTTTAACAAGATCTTGGAGAGTGAGAGGATTCCTAAGTGAGGAAGTGTATTGGTGCCAATTTTTAAGAACAAGGGAGATGTGCAAAGCTGTGGCAATTATAGAGGTATAAAGCTAATGAGCCAGACAATGAAGCTGTGGGAAAGAGTAGTGGAAGCTAGGTTAAGGGCAGAGGTGAGCATTTGTGAGCAGCAATATGGTTTTATGCCTAGAAAGAGTACATCAGATGCAGTATTTGCTTTGAGGATGCTGGCGGAGAAGTACAGAGAAGGTAACAGGGAGTTGCATTGTGTCTTTTTAGATTTAGAGAAAGCATATGACAGGGTGCCAAGAGAGGAGCTGTGGTATTGTATGAGAAGGTCTGGAGTGGCAGAGAAGTATGTTAGAGTAGTGCAGGACATGTATGAGAGCTGTAGGACAGTGGTACGATGTGCTGTAGGTGTGACAGAAGAGTTCAAGGTGGAGGTGGGTCTGCATCAAGGATCGGCTCTTAGCCCCTTTTTGTTTGCTCTGGTGATGGACAGGATGACAGATGAGGTAAGACAGGAGTCTCCATGGACTATGTTTGCAGATGACATTGTGCTCTTTAGCGAGAGCAGGGAACAGGTGGAGGAAAATTTGGAGAGGTGGAGGTATGCTCTGGAAAGCAGAGGAATGAAGGTTAGCAAGACAGAATACATGTGTGTAAATGAGAGGGACCCAGGAGGATCGGTGAGGCTACAGGGAGCAGAGATAAAGAAGGTGCAGGATTTTAAGTACTTAGGGTCAACGGTCCAGAGCAACGGAGAGTGTTCAAAGGAGGTAAAGAGGCGGGTACAGGCAGGTTGGAATGGGTGGAGAAAAGTGTCAGGTGTGTTGTGCGATAGAGTATCAGCGAGAATGAAAGGAAAGGTGTACAGGACAGTGGTGAGACCAGCAATGCTCTATGGCTTAGAGACAGTGGCACTGAAAAATAGACAGGAGGCAGAGTTGGAGGTAGCAGAGCTGAAGATGTTGAGGTTCTCCTTGGGAGTGACAAGGATGGATAGGATTAAGAATGAGTTTATCAGAGGGACAACCCACGTTAGATGTTTTGGAGATAAAGTCAGAGAGGCCAGACTGAGGTGGTTTGGACATGTTCAGAGGAGCGATTGTGAATATATTGGTAGAAGGATGCTGAGGTTGGAACTGCCAGGCAGGAGGGCTAGAGGAAGACCAAAGAGGAGATTTATGGATGCAGTGAGAGAGGACATAAAGTTAGTTGGTGTGAGAGAAGAGGATAGGGTTAGATGGAGGCAAATGATTCGCTGTGGCGACCCCTGAAAGGGAACAGCCGAAAGACAAAGAAAATATATATATATATATATACACATATACATACATACACCAGATCATTAAATGGTAAACAGATTATTTGGATAGGTGAAAGTAAAGTTCTACTATGAAGGCCATTCATGAGTCATTACAAGTTAAACACCATACGTCAATGGAAACCAGAAGTCATACAGTACACCTAAAACAAAGTGAGAATAAATGTTTTAAATCTTTGTTTAAATCTTTAAATAACTTGTTGAATTACAGATGTAGTACAAAAATTTACAATATGATATTATTTTCTCTCTGTAACATATTTTAAAATAAATACAGTATAGCCAAATGTATTGAGACAAACATAAAATGCAATGTTTTAATGACATTCTCACTTTTTTTATGCCAGTAAGAATTTCTTATTTTATGCAACACAATTGCTATACTGCAATCAATATTTAGTATGACGTCCTTTATTCTTTAAAACCTGCAGGATTTGGTTGGGTAGAGACCTATACCTATAATACATGGTACAGTATATATCATCTTAATACTTTTGGCCACCATTGTGTGGCTTTTAAACTCTTTACATGTACTTTTTATAACAAGCATAAGTCCAAAGGTAAAGACGTTAATTCTCTGGCTGACTGCACTTTTTCAAGAAACTGTACTTATGTGGCACTTCCTTCTTTTGGTACATAATTTTAAGAGCTGGCTGCAACCGAATCTGAGCAGTGTTATTAGGATAGTAAGGTATATAGCATTTGTAATCCAGAAAGCAAACTTGTAGATGATCCTCTCACAGTAGTCAGAAGACAGACGAAAATCGTATTTTGGTTCATATGCCTCGTATATAAAAACACTACCTGGAATAGAAAGTGCATAAATTTAATTTTAAACAGATACTGCTCGTATAAAACATTGATTTTCTTATTTACATTCACTCCTTCTACACATTTCTATATTTTTGTTAAATTTCGATTCATACAGAGAAAAGTATGTTTTATAAATGTCCACATTTGTCGAAAGCCAGTATTGCTAGAGAAATTTAATTGAGAAGTTTACAAATCTTACCTGTCAAGAGCCAGATCGGACAAAAAGCAAGGAGCAGAGCTTTAAGAATCCGGCACAGCGGACTGGGTTCTCCATCTGATTGGTGGCAAAGGACGTAGGGGAGGATCTGGATAATCAAACAGACCAATCCACCTACTAGCAGGTAGACAGGAACCATGGGCTGCTTTGGGCAATCATAAATGTGCTTTGCCCCTTAAAGAGAAAACGTGGCAAGTAGAGTCAACAACCATTTAAAAGAAAAACATCAAATATCAACTGGATTAAAAGTTAATTTAAAAAGAAAAGGTATTAAATTCAAATTAAATTCCGTCACCTAGGCCAATCATCACAGTTGGTAAAAGACTCAGAAGAATTCCTATTCTTCCTGGAAGGAACAAAAAAAAAAAAAAAAAAGTCTTCTGAATTGTCAAGGCATTTGTTAGTATTGTTAGTTTAAATACACTTTTATAATGACTTTGCTACAGGTTGTCTGTGAGGTAACGTAGTATTTACAGTAAATGACTCGAAATTAGTTACAGAAATTAGTATGTCTTCACAGTAGGTAAAAGTAACATTTACTGTCCATTTATTAATTGTTTACTTAACCTCCTTTTTTTGCTTCAACATACTCCCCTTAACAGTTTCAAAGATTTTGTTTAGGATTTTATATAAGGAAGGTAGCATTTTAAATTATAACATGTGACGCAGTTTCCTTTCAAAGAAGTGAAAAAGCGACATTACTTACCTGGTTACGTGCCCCAGTTATTCTAATCTATTATTACACATACAAATGCCACGCATACTGCTTTTGTTTATTAATAATTGTTGAATTAATAGATAATATTAATTAAGTATTGTGAATTAATTTGCAATTATTATATACATTTTTATTGAATTACTATTTCTTCGATAGCTTTTTGGTCATGTGACCACAAACTAGTACCAAAATAATCTCACACACAAGGTACACCTGTGCCTGGGGCGGGGGGGGCGTCTTTGGGTGCTTGGGCAATTCATTTGCCTGCTTCTCCTCCAGCTCCGCACCACCCAGCCTGTAGAAAATGCGCGTGCAGGTTTGTGAGCTCGCCCTTGAGAGCAGAGCGCGCTCTGAGCCGAGTACGAGCTCACAAACCTGCACGCGCATTTTCTACAGGCTGGGTGGTGCGAAGCTGGAGAAGAAGCAGGCAAATGAATTGAAAGGTGCAGAGCAGACAGTTAAAAAAAAAAAAAACTTTTTTTTTTTTTTTTTTTAATAGGGTGTACAGCGCACACTATAGTCTAGAACAACAAATTAATTGAAATAAATAAGCGTGCTGTTTGTGCAACAGCGCGAAACATTACCTGTCTTTTTATGAACTGCACAAGTTTTAATTAAATTAACAGCTAGCTAACAAATTAACTGTTACAGTAGCTATTGTAACTGGGTAAGGGTGTTACAGGGGGTCAGTAGCTCTGTCCACCGTTTTAGGGAACATGTTTTGTTTTAAAGTTAGTTACTGGACTTCTTTCTTTTCTGGAGCTCTTTTATTTCACTAAAATGATCTAATATGGATATCCACATACCTATGGATTATTATATTTACGATATTAAAAAAAAAAAACCCACTGTTTAAAGAAAATATATTAAGTAACAGATAATAAGGTTATATTTCAAATTAGATAAAAGGCTGATTTTACAGCAGTAAAATTATTGTATCTTTACAGTTTAAACATTTAATAAACACTGCATTTGCTTTGCATTGTCCCCACCTGATGACAGTCATACAGTATGATGCAATTCCATATTAGATTTGTCATGAATGTGAGTTGTTGGTGTTACGTCTCTGCACGGCCCTGATGAAGACATATCTTGGGATAAAGTCAGGTGTACCTTTTGGGGGTCTCAAATCTGATTATTTTGGAACTAGTTTGGGGTCACCAGGTCACATGACCTAGAAGAGATTGAAGAAATAGCGTTTTATTTTTATTATAAAAAAATAAAATAAAAATAATTAAACACATTTCTTGGACTACAAAGAGGAGTACCTTTTGGGGGTCTCAGATTAAATTATTTTCATACCAATGTGGGGTCACCAGGTCACATGACTCAAAAGCTATTGAAGATAGTGTTTTTTTTTTGTTTGTTTTTTTTATAAAAATTTTAATAAAAATGAAGGAAGACATATCTTGGGATAAAATCAGGTGTACCTTGTGTGGAACTTCAATTTGATTATTTTGGTACTAGTTTGGGGTCACATGGTTACACTACAGACTTTAGTTCAAAAACATAAACAACTGTTTTAAAGTTAAAGACATAGCTCTAAATTACAATAAAAAAATTGTTACCTGTGTAAAAGGAGCTGCAGGCAAATATTACATTTGAGAAAAACACCATGTTGATTAAAAGTCAAATTTTTCTACAGAAAGAGAAAATTGTCCAGTTATTTTACAGTAATCCAAGTTCTAGTAATACTAAAAGTGTTTTAAGCAAAATATTAATTTCCTAAGCAAAACATTAAGCAAAAGCAGGACCAGAAACAGGCAGGTGGTCAGGTAATTAGCAAATTACAATTTCAAACTTGTGAAAACCTGTCAGAAACCAAAACCGTGAATAATAAACAAAGGCCTGGTTTGCCTTGCAATGATAGGTGCAAGGTATTCTGGGAAATTGAGAACTGACATATCATTCCACCTAAAAATTACATGTGTGATTTTCATTTCAAATACAAACCATGTATTTGTATTGACATGGCACTCACAGCCATGTTATAAATGTGCACAGTGAAGGAAAAGAGCAACACGGACGCAATAACATTTCTCTTGCAGAGAGGGTGAACGTCCAAAATCTTCACCCAGCATCCTTTATAATAGCTTGCAATTTATTTAACATGCTTATATCATCCCTGGAGAAGCTAGAGGGACAAGATTAACTAGCTAAAAGCATATTTCAGACAGACTGTGTTGTGTACATTTAAAACCACGAGTTGAGATTACACTCCCAGCTTTGAATGCAATTTCTAAAGTAACTTGTGAGGACAGGAGTATCATGTTTTGGATATTATCTTTCCCCTAACTTAACGTGTCCCAACAGGAGAAAAAAAATTTACACTGTGGCGTTAACAAGAGATGATTGGCAGTGCTTTATTTCTGTGATTAATGTTTAGTCCTGAAAACCATAACCTTATCTATAGGCACAATAGGAAGAACTAAAAGAGCAATGAGTTAGAGCCTGAAACAGGGAGTGTAAAGGCGTAGGCATGAGTGGTACAGTATGTTGTTTAGACTGTTGCAGTGGTTGAGAATTTTTAACCTCATGTCCTCCTTTCCTCCCCTTTGACAACTTAACAGGTTAGCTCTAAAAATTATAAAGGCTTTACTTGAAACTACTAACTACAAATTCAGCTTACCTACAAAGTGAAAACTGCATAGCAATATTAAATGATCTTGCCTTACAGTATGTTAGCTGTATAAAATGCATCTCATCAGAGGTCATGTTCCCATTATGATTCATGTATCAGCTTTAGGTCTTTAGATGACAAAAAATCAGCACTAGCTTTAAAATAATGCAGATATGACTTAAACATATTAAAATGTTGAAATGCTCGTTTTTACTCACCATATGCTTTTCCTTCAGATTGTATTGCATGTGTCTTTTCTGCATCTATTTATTCCAACACTGTTGCTCAGCGTATTATGGTTTGGCTCTTTTTTCTGCACTAGGTGGAGCCTAGGTTTGAATAGGCAACCTAATCAACCGGTTATTGAAAGGCTATATTATAAAGGCAATAATCCATGGGTTATTGTAAGGCAGGACTTTAGGGCACGAATGTTTTTTTTTTTTTTTTTTTTTTTTTCTTCTTCAAACCAGTCTTACAACTATATATACTCAGCAAAAAAAAGAAACGTCCTCTGACTTTCAACTGTTTTTACTTTCAGTAAACGTAATGTGTAAATATTTGTATGAACACTAAGAGTCAACACCATAAGACAAACTAAAAATGTTTCACAATGTGTCCCTGAATGAAGAGAGACTCAAAATCAAAAGTACCAGTCAGTATCTGGTGTGGCCACCAGCTGCTTGAAGTACTGCAGTGCATCTCCTCCTCATGGACTGCCTATTGCGGACAGTCTGAGCACTGATGGAGGGATTGTGTGTTCCTGGTGTGACACGGGCAGTTGTTGTGGCCATCCTGTACCTGTCACGCAGGTGTGATATTCGGATGTACCGATCCTGGGCAGGTGTTGTTACACATGGTCTTCCACTGCGAGGATAATCAGCTGTCCTTCCTGTAGCGCTCTCTTAGGAGTCTCACAGTGCGGACATGGCAATTTATTGCCCTAGCCACATCAGCAGTCCTCATGCCTAATGCACGTTCACGCAGATGAGCAGGGACCCTGGGCATCTTTCTTTGGGTGTTTTTTACAGTCGGTAGACAAGTCTCTTTGGTGTCCTGCGTTTTTAAAACGGTGACCTTAAATGCCTACTTTCTGTAAGCTGTTAAGGTCTTAACGACCATTCCACAGGTGCATGTTAATTAATTGATTATGGTTAATTGAACATGCATGGAAAACATTGTTTAAACCCTTTACAATGAAGATCTGTAAAGTTATTTGGATTTTTACAACATTATTGTTGAAATACACAGTCCCGAAAAAGGGACGTTTCTTTTTTTGAGTATATAGATACAGGTAAACATAGTAAGTATGTGGCAATGCCGTGGTAAGGCAATTAAATATGAAGTTTTAGACCCGATTACGCCACCCCGAGGTTAACCGGGGAAATAACACCAATAAGGAACAGAGGTTCGTTAGGCTGAATGAACGAGAGACAGGAATACAAATGTACAAAACTCTTATAAATCACAAATTAAAAACATCCCATAGCATGCAATGCTGGATCTCAAATAGCTATCACACGCAATAAAAAAAAAAAGGACAAGGCACTATGTGTACTCAAGAATAAAATAAAACCAAACAAACAAAAACAAAATTTCGGGCACCGGCTTCTCAGCGGCAAGGGCAGACTAAAGGAGGTACCGGCCTTACAGGTGCTCCTCACACACATCCACACACAGGGAAACGTGAACACCAACTGCACTGCACTTCACACAATTATACTACCCCCAATACTCTAAGCTAGCCTCTGAGCCCAACAGTGCCCGAGATGGACAACACAAAATACAATTAACCAAAAAAAAAAAAAAAAAAAAAGTATTACAATTTAAATAAACATCAACTAACATAACTCGGACAGCTCACCAAACATTATCACCTACAGTTCAGGGTTCTCCTAACGTTGCTTTACGACAGATTCCACAACACCAAAAATGCAGAGAACCCAGAAGTCCAAACTGGCTTCCAGACAGTAGCAAGGGAGCTCTGAACCACTAATACCGTCACGGCAAAAATAATAATAAAAAAAAAAAACTAAGCAGGAGAAGCAGGAGGAGAAAACACAGGAGGAGAAACAGGAGGAGAAACAGCAGCGCCGTCCTCAGGCAAGGCGGAGGGCAAATACTTCCGCCATCACGAGATTCGCCGGCACCGCGTCAGACATTCACAGCCACTAAGAAAGAGAACCATAACTAAAATCGCATCTCTTCCATAAGCCAGAAAAAAACGAAACTTACTTACCCAGACGAATCGTTTCGCCACGCGAGTTGTAGTGCCGCTCACAGCGGACCATGCAGAATAACACATGCGCAAGAGAAGGCTCCACGGCTAAGTGGTAAACAAACACCGGTTAACATCACCCAATGACAGAACGCGCAGCACATAAGGAGCGTAATACCTACCCGACAAAGAGTAGACAGTCTGACTCAAACAGATATCCATTAGCCAATGCGCATACTAAGGGGGAAATAAAACATCGGCATTTTAATGTACATGCCCACTTCTTCATTAGCCACATAGCTAAAAAGACACTACACACCTTCTGTCCTCGCGCACGCTGTGAAGGCGGTCCTAGTCGTGACGTACACCAGGTAGATTATTCCAGCCTTAAATACCTGCAAGAGCCATTCTGATAGGCTATCGTGGGTGACAATTAACCTACGTGTGAGCCAATGAAGGAACCCCATCACCCACATTGCCACATATATATAGTAAGTAAATTGCTTTTCTTTTTTTTAAACAGGTGCTGAAAACCTGCCAATTCGGATGAACTATGTTTATTTAACTATATTTATACCTTCATATGCACATTGTTAGTTTAGGAAATGTATCTACTACAGTATATCAAACACCTAACAAAAGTACATCAAAATTGCTTTTAAAAAATGGCTAGACCATATACTCATTGCAGATGCATGCTTAGCAGATGACCTACTGTACAGTTTGTGCCTCAAAAATCTAACACATAAAAAATTGAAATATAATGGAAATTATATTGTATTTGTCAGTCAGAGAGGCCAGATTGAGGTGGTTTGGACATGTGAACCATGTGACAGTGAAAGAGGACATGAAGTTAGTTGGTGTGAGAGAAAAGGATGCAGAGGATAGGGTTAGATGGAGCCAGATGATTCGCTGTGGCGACTCCTGAAAGGGAATAGCCGAAAGACAAAGAAGATATTGTATTTGTCAGTAGACAGTGGTTTCTTACTTGTTTGTAAAAGTCTCTTCATTAGGTTATTTTTGGTGTACTCTCGTGTAAACAGGGACTCTAATTATTTTGCATGCAGAGCAAACTTGTTTCTTTAGCACATATAGGCAGAAGTTTTTTTTTTTGTTTGTTTTATGTTTTTTTTTATTTACAATTTCATTATTTCATTAGATATAATGATTGGATCATTTGTTATAGCAGCTGCTTCATTTTAATTACTTACACTGTAAAATCACATCCCTTCCTGCTGATGGGACACAGTGATGGTGCCATCCTGTCTTACAGTGCTCAGCTTGGGCTAGGGAATCTTAAGCATTATGGATCTTGCATCTTATAACATAGCAGTATTTTCCATTTTGAGTTTCTTAAAATTGACATTTAAAAATGGAAAGAATATGGCTTATTCTTTCACGCATGTTAATAAAAAACTTTCAAATGTAAAAACTATTGTGTGCCACTTTTAGGTTACCCTTAAAACTAAAAAAAAAAAAACTTTGAAAAAGCTTTTTCAGGTTATCAGAAATCAGGGCAAAATGAATAAAGATGGGTCAGATAACATCTTTCTAATTTAACACCTTCTTATTTTTTACTTGTAGTTTCCAGAAATGTGATTGTGATAGGTTGGTAAATCTTGCAATGTTTTACTTGTGAATTATTGAGAGACCTAGAGGTAGCTTACCGGGGCCAAGTGTCCATTTTTTTATTCAAATTTGGGTATTTCTAGTCTGTTTGTAATTGTTTATAAAACTATATTTTGAGGATTGATTGACATCTCTGAAGTGTTAATCACCTTACACCCTCTTTGTTATCATTAAGTAAGGAAATGTGGAGCTGTAACTTGTTTTCCATTTACTGTACTTACATGGAAATGGGTGGGTTCAAATTGTATCGCAGTAAACCACTAGATGGCCTCAGAGACATTTTGTGCCATCCCAGCTGTTATTGTTAACCAAAGGAGAAATACTATGTACTAATGCTATGGGACCTAATGTTCCCTAATGTAGCCTTTTGTGTGCCTTTTCTTACTGCACATGTAAATCCAACAGAAGAACCACAAATTGCAAAATGTCAATATAGTATTTGTGCAGTCTCTGTATGGTTAAATGTGAGAAATCTGAGAAAAAATGGTGATCCCTTTTGTGTGATTGAAACCCCTTAATGAAGTCCCAATGAAATTAAAGTTGGTGGTTTAGAGCTTTTAGAGTCTGAACCTGAAAGTGGATTGGATATAACATCAGGTAGAGAGATCCTTGTGAATTTGCATAGTTATGAACATTATCACGATATCTGATTTACATAGAAACATACTACATAACTACATAACATATTTTCACATATTGAAAACTTAACAGTAAGTATGTATGGTGTGAAGTCACAGTTTAGGCCTCAGACATTTTCAGAATACTGTATTCCAGACTTGAGTATCAGGATGAAAATGATCAGGAAAAGTATTTGCAAATTAGTTAAGCAGTATTTATAAATCACTTAGCATCTCTGAATATGTTTACACAGGGGCAGTGTATTCTCCATGACATCTTAATCAGGCTTCAGGAGCTTCTTCAGACTCGTCATCTTGTTCGCACACACACAGGCATATAAGATAACAGCAACCGCACATGAATACAACTGCTAGCAGGATGTACATCAGTGTTGTAGTCCAGAAGGCAAAGAGGTAAAGAGTCTTATTGCAGTAGGGCACATCCACAAGAGTTGAGTTGTAGTTGTGGTCATGTGAACAGAGTCACATGACAAGTTCAGTAATTTTCAAATGGAAATTTAAAAACATTACAAAACACACACACACAAACACACAGGGGTGGTTGTTAGACACAGAACTAAGAAAGCTTAAGATAACCAGCAGGAGTAGCAAACATCCTGGAATCTTGCTTGATAGTAGGTTCAACAAATTAAACAGAACAATCACAGTAACCTGCTATTACTAAAAAAGTAAAACAGCCAACACAAATAGTTATAAATAGCACACAGCCTACTGTACCTTCTCACAAATGCTGTGTGTTCTTAATTAGTAAAACTTACCAATGAATGGTTTATAACCAGCCGCTCTTTCTTCTGTTTCCATCTGTTCAATAAAAGCTAATGTCTAATTTGAGTGGCAGTTAGGGGCCTTTGTAGTTTACCTGCGTAAAACTGTAAGATATTCACTTTTTTGCACACGGTTGTATCTTGCATAAACATTCTGGCTTCCTTCCTGAGTTTAGTTGTTGGACAACCTGTCCTTATATCATACCAGAAAAAAAATCCTTTTCTGGAGCCAACAGATTACTGTATGCACATTATCACTGTTAAAATTGTACTTTTTTAAGTCATATTTTTTATGATTTCTTTTTGACGTTTTTAGTATTTACTATGCATATTAAGTTGCAAATATAAGTCTTTCGTACTTTTTAATAGAAATAGAGCTGCTTAAAAACGCCAACTTTAATCAGGTTAGGGAAAGAAATATAAGGAAAACTAACACATGAAGATCTGTGTGTTTTTTTGTTTTTCCTTTTCGTTTTTTTCTTCTGCATTAAAGCAAGATTACTGTATATGTTCAGTTATGATGCAGGGCAAAACAGGTAATGGAAAGAGAAACCATATTTTGTTTAGACTTTCACTATTGTCTCATATATAGATTTATGTAAAATGTACTTTCAGTGACCAACATTCTTGTGAACCACAAACATATAACAAAGTGTTCCTTAAGAAACAGAATTTAATCAAATCATGTATTAAACAGAAGCAAGTATAGTGTACTGTACATGAATTGAGCTTATTACACATTCTACTCTACTTATTCTGTGTAGGCATGACAAACTTACAGAATAAAACACAACACAATGTTAAATCAATTTACCTAAAGGTAAAGTTCTACTATAAAGGCCATTCATGAGTCATTACAAGTTAAACACCATACATCATCGTAAAACCAGAAGTCATACAGTACACCTAAAACAAAGTGAAAATAAACGTTTTAAATCTATTTGTTTAATTACATTAAGTACAATAATTACATGTACAATATGAAACATTATTTTCTCTCTGTAACATATTTTAAAATAAATACAGTATACATAGTAGCCAAATGTATTGAGACAAACATAAAATTCAATGTTTTAATGACATTCTTTCTTTTTTTTTAATGCCAGTAAGAATTTCTTATTTTATGCAACACAATTGCTATTCTGCAATCAATATTTAGTATGACGTCCTTTATTCTTCAAAACCTGCTTGATCTGGTTGGGTATAGAGACCTATACCTATAATACATGGTATATATTATCTTAATACTTTTGGCCACCATTGTATGGCTTTTGAACTCTTTACATGTATTTTTTTTTTACATTCATGAGTCCAAAGGTAAAGACGTTAATTCTCTGAATGACTTGCACTTTTTCAGGAAACTGTCCTTATGTTACACTTTCTTTGAGTTCTTTTGGTACATAATTTCAAAAGCTGGCTGCAACTGAATCCGAGTATTGCTAACAGGATGGTAAGGTTTAAAGCATTTGTTATCCAGAAAGCAAACTTGTAGACGATCCTCTCACAGTAGTCAGAAGACAGACGAAAATCATATTTTGGTTCATATGCCTTGTATATAAAACACTACCTGGAATAGAAAGTGTATAAGTTTAATTCTAAACAGATACTGCTTGTATAAAGCATTGATTTTCTTATTTACATTCACTTCTTCTACACATTTCTATATATTTTTTATACATTTTGATTAAGACAGAGAAAAGTATGTTTTATAAATGTCCACATTTGTCGAAAGCCAGTATTGCTAGAAAAAATTATTGAGAAGTTTACAAATCTTACCTGTCAAGAGCCAGATCGGACAAAAAGCAAGGAGCAGAGCTTTAAGAATCCGGCACAGCGGAATGGGTTCTCCATTTGATTGGTGGAAAAGGAGGTAGGGGAGGATCTGGATAATCTAACAGACCAATCCACCTACTAGCAGGTAGACAGGAACCATGGGCTGCTTTGGGCAATCATAAATGTGCTTTGCCCCTTAAAGAGAAAATGTGACAAGTAGAGTCAACAACCATTTAAAAAAAACAAACATTTAATATTAACTGTATTAAAAGTTAATTTAAAAAGAAAAGATAGCTATTAAATTCAGTCACCTATAGGCCAATGATGACAATTGGTAAAAGACTCAAAAGAATTCTTATTCTTCCTGGAAGGATCAAAAAAGCATTAATTAAAAAAAATCTTCTGATTTGTCAAGGCATTTGTTAGTATTATTAGTTCAAATACACTTTTATAATGACTTTGCTACAGGTTGTCTATGAGGTAACGTAGTATTTACAGTAAATGACTCAAAATTAGTCACAGAAATTAGTTGAAATTAGTATGTCTTCACAGTCAGTAAAAGTAACATTTACTGTCCATTTATTGAGTGTTTTTACTTAACCTTATATATATATATTTTTTTTTTGCTTCAACATACTTCCCTTAATTAAATCCCTTAAAAATAATTTTAATTTTAGCATTTAGGATTTTCCATTATAAGGAAGGTAGCATTTCAATATTATAACATGTGACGCAGTTTCATTTAAAAGAAAACTGTCAGTTGTTTTAAGGTTGTTTCTCATCAGGACATAATCATTACACCACCAAGCTCCTGTTACACCACCAAGCTCAATTTACCCAGAATGCACTAAAGTGTTCTGATCTGAGTTTGTTTCACCTTGCTTAATGGAATTGATGTTATTTAGTGTGGAACAGAAAATAGACAAGAATTTGCTTTTCTGGTTCATAAAATATTCTTCTTCTTATGTTTTTTTGGGAACATCATGTAATTAGATATTTACATTTTTTATTCTTTCATTATTCATCATTAAAAAAAAAAGAAAAGCATTTTTGTTCCATTTACAGTTTATTCAAAAGTTATAAAATGTCAAAAATCACTAGCAAGAAATATTTTAATTTCTTATTTAAAAAAAAAAATCATTTTTTAAAAAGTAATTGTGTAAAAGTAATTCTATCTGAATATAGCCTAAATAAACCAGGGATAAATGATTGAACTTTGTTACTACTATTGATATCTAAATGATCACATCACAAATGTTATTTTAAATAAATGTATTTGAACACTTTACATAATTTGTGCTTCTGCTCTAGAAGTTTGAACACAATTAAATAGAAGAAATTTAAATAAGTTTAAATAAAGTTAAACTAAAATAGGTTGTGGCCACCATACAGTATGTGTTTATTAGCAACATTGTCAACCCTGTTATTTTAGAGTAACACTATATTTTATTACAGTGTGCATTCAGAAAGACCAGCTTGTTCTTTACACAGAAATCACTTTACACTACAGACTTTAGTTCAAAAACATATTAACAATTGTTTTAAAGTTAAAGACATAGCTCTAAATTATTACAATAAAAAAATTGTTACCTGTGAAAATGGAGCTGCAGACAGATATTACATTAGAGAAAAACACCATGTTGATCAAAAGACAGAAAGATTTTTCTACAGAAAAACAGGGGGAATTGTCCAGTTACTTTACAGTAATCTAAATTTTAGTAATACAAATGAAGGTGTTAGGTGTTAAGCAAAACATTAAACATTTCCTAAGCAAAACATTAGGCAAAAGCAGGACCAGAAACAGGCAGGTGGTCAGGTAATCAGCAAATTACAATTCCAAACTTGTGAAAACCAGGAACAACCTGTCAGAAACCAAAACAGTGAATAATAAACAAGGCCTGGTTTGCCATGCAATGATAGGTGCAAGGTATTCTGGGAAATTGAGAACTGACATAACATCATTCCACCTAAAAATTACATAATGTGTGATTTTCATTTCAAATACAAACTGAATAAGAGGATAATTCTCAAACCATGTATTTGTATTGACCTGGCACTCACAGCCATGTTATAAATGTGCACAGTGAAGGAAAAGAGCGACACAGATGCAATAACATTTCTCTTGCAGAGAGGGTGAACGTCCAAAATCTTCACCCAGCATCTTTAATAATAGCTTGCAATTTATTTAACATGCTTATATCATCCCGGTAGAAGCTAGAGGAACAACATTAACTAGCTAAAAGCATATTTCAGCCAGACTGTGTTGTGTACATTCAAAACCACGAGTTGAGATTACACTCCCAGCTTTGAATGTAATTTCTAAAGTAACTTGTGAGGACAGGAGTATCATGTTTTGGATATTATTTTTCCCTAACTTAACGTGTCCCAACAGGAGAAAAAAAAAATCTTTTACATTGTGGCGTTAACAAGAGATGATTGGCAGTGCTTTTTTTCTGTGATTAATGTTTAGTCCTGAAAACCATAACCTTATCTATCGGCACAATAGGAAGAACTAAAAGAGCAATGAGGTAGAGCCTGAAACAGGGAGTGTAAAGGCGTAGGCATGAGTGGTATGTTGTTTAGACTGTTGCAGTGGATGTCCTCCTTTCTTCCCCTTTGACAACTTAACAGGTTAGCTCTAAAAATAATAAAGGCTTTACTTAAAACTACTAACTACAAATTCAGCTTACTTACAGAGTGGAAAAAGCATTGCAATATTAAATGATCTTGCCTTACAGTATGTTAGCTGTATAAAATGCATCTCATCAGAGGTCATGTTTCCATTATGATGCATGTATCAGCTTTAGGTCTTTTTTAGATAACTGAAAATCAGCACTATCTAAAAAATGAATTATGCAGATATGTCTTAAGCATTTCAACATTTTAATATGTTTGTCCTTACTCACCATATGCTTTTCCTTCAGATTGTATTGTATGTGTCTTTCCTGCATCTATTTATTCCAATACTGTTCCTTAGCGTAATATGGTTTGGCTCTTTTTTTCTGGACTACTGTAGGTGGAGTCTAAGTTTAAATTGGCAACCTAATCAACCGGTTATTGAAAGGCTATAAAGAGTAAAGCAACATTTAATACAGTTCCTGGATCATGTCTAGTATTAATGAGGGAATTTAGGGCATGAATGTTTTTTTGTTTTTTTTTTCAAACCAGTCTCACAACTATAAAGATATATATACAGGTATACACTATACTATACATGTAGTAAGTAAATTGCATTTTTTTCTGCCAATTCTGATGAACTATATTTATTTCTCTATATGCACATTGTTAGTGATGGGAAAATGTACCTGCTACAGTATAGACCATATCATTGCAGATGCATGCTTAGCAGATGACCAATGTGCTTCAAAAATCTAACACAAAAATGAAATAAATAAATAAAGAATAACAGATTATGACAAATCCACAGTTTTTTAGTGAATTTCTATTCATGTTGTTCTTTAAAGCCTGTCCTGTCTGAAAATTATATTGTATTTGTCAGTAGACAGTGGTTTGTTACTTGTTTGTAAAAGTATCTTCATTAAGTTACTTTTGGTATACTCGCATGTTAAATGCCAATATTTCTGTATGCACAGCAAACTTATTTGTTTATCACAAATAAACAGAAGTTTTTTTTTTGGTTGTTATTTAATCTACAATTTCCTTATTTCATTAGATATAATGATTAGATCATTTGTTATAGCAGCTGCTTCATTTTATTGACTAACACTGTAATTTCTCACAGGTCTACTCTTTTTCCATGAAGTATATTTTTTAAATACAATTTAATAAAAATCACATCCCTTCCTGCTGATGGGACACAGTGATGGTGCCATCCTGTCTTACAGTGCCTCGGCTTGGGCTAGGGAATCTTAAGCATCATGGATCCTACATCTCATAACATAGCAGTATTTACCCAATTTTCCATTTTTAGTTTCATTAAATTGACATTTCAAAATGGGAGGAACATGGCTTATTCTTTCACACACAATAAGCCATATTCTTCCCATATTCTTCCCATAACCTGAAAGCAGCACACAACAGTTTTTACATTTTAAAGTTTTTTTTTTAACTTCCTATTTGTAAACAGACATAAAAAAATGGGAAGAATATGAGGAAAATCTTCTTTGTCTTTCGGCTGTTCCCTTTCAGGGGTCGCCACAGCGAATCATCTGCTTCCATCTAACCCTATCCTCTGCATCCTCTTCTCTCACACCAACTAACTTCATGTCCTCTCTTACTGCATCCATAAATCTCCTCTTTGGTCTTCCTCTAGACCTCCTGCCTGGCAGTTCCAACCTCAGCATCCTTCTACCGATATATTCACAATCTCTCCTCTGAACATGCCCAAACCACCTCAATCTGGCCTCTCTGACTTTATCTCCAAAACATCTAACGTGGGTTGTCCCTCTGATAAACTCACTCTTAATCCTATCCATCCTTGTCACTCCCAAAGAGAACCTCAACATCTTCAGCTCTGCTACCTCCAACTCTGCTTCCTGTCTTTTCTTCAGCGCCACTGTCTCTAAGCCGTGAAGCATCGCTGGTCTCACCACTGTCCTGTACACCTTTCCTTTCATTTTCGCTGATACTCTTTTATCGCACAACACACCTGACACTTTTCTCCACCCATTCCAACCTGCCTGTACCCGCCTCTTCACCTCCTTTCCACACTCTCCGTTGCTCTGGACCGTTGACCCCAAGTACTTAAAATCCTGCACTTTCTTTACCTCTGCTCCCTGTAGCCTCACCGATCCTCCTGGGTCCCTCTCATTTACACACATGTATTCCGTCTTGCTGCGGCTAACCTTCATTCCTCTGCTTTCCAGAGCATACCTCTACCTCTCCAAACTTTTCCTCCACCTGTTCCCTGCTCTCGCTGCAGAGCACAATGTCATCTGCAAACATCATAGTCCATGGGGACTCCTGTCTTACCTCATCTGTCATCCTGTCCATCACCAGAGCAAACAAAAAGGGGCTTAGAGCCGATCCTTGATGCAGACCCACCTCCACCTTAAACTCTTCTGTCACACCTACAGCACATCTTACCACTGTCTTACAGCTCTCATACATGTCCTGCACCACTCTAACATACTTCTCTGCCACTCCAGACTTCCTCATACAATACCACAGCTCCTCTCCTGGCACCCTGTCATACGCTTTCTCTAAATCTAAAAAGACACAATGCAACTCCCTGTTACCTTCTCTGTACTTCTCCGCCAGCATCCTCAAAGCAAATACTGCATCTGATGTACTCTTTCTAGGCATAAAACCATATTGCTGCTCACAAATGCTCACCTCTGCCCTTAACCTAGCTTCCACTACTCTTTCTCACAGCTTCATTGTCTGGCTCATTAGCTTTATACCTCTATAATTGCCACAGCTTTGCACATTTTCCTTGTTCTTAAAAATTGGCACCAATACACTTCTCCTCCATTCCTCTGGAATCCTCTCACTCTCCAAGATCTTGTTAAACAAACTTGTCAGAAACTCTACTGCCACCTCTCCTAAGCACGTCCATACCTCCACAGGTATGTCATCAGGACCAAGAGCCTTTCCACTCTTCATCCTCTTCAACGCCCTTCTCACCTCACTTCTACCAATATTTGCTACTTCCTGTTCCACAACAGTCACCTCTTCTACTCTTTGTTCTCTTTCGTTTTCCTCATTCATCAACTCCTTAAAATACTCCTTCCATCTTCCCATCACCCTCCTGGCATCTGTCAGTACATTTCCATCTCTATCTTTATGAGGAAAATAAAAGCCATATTCTTCCCATTTTTAAACGTAAATTTTTTTTCATTAGCCCACAACATTTGGTCAAAAAAGTCATAAATCAAGATGTGCTTTTACTGCCTGTTTAGTGCCTTTACCACAAGGTTTGTTTGCTTAATCTACATATCAAAACTCAGAAAGTTGGTTTCTGATTTTACAATGCTATATGCAAAAATCGTATTAAATTGACATAATTTGTGAGAAAAGAAATTAAAAATAAAAATTTATAATCGTACAAAACACAATATGAAATTAGATTAGCAGTAGTAGTTAGCAGTGTAGCCTTGTACCTCCAGGGTTGAGGGCTTAATTCCTGCCTTTGGGCCTGTGTGCATGGAGTTTGCATGTTCTCCCTGTGCTTGGTGGGTTTCCTCTGGAAACTCCGGTTTCCTCCCACAGTCCATAACAATGCAGATTAGGCCAACTGTCATTTACACATTGCCTGTGTTGTATAAGTTTGTGAATCAGTGAGTGAGTGTGTGTGTTTGCATACCCTCAATTGAATTGGCACCCTATCCAAGGTGCACCCCGCCGGAATGATTGAGTAAGTACACATTTTTTACAAAGCAGATCTTCTGCTTTAGATTACAAATTGTTCCATAGAATCAAGCCAGAAAGAATGGTGTCAAAGGTATCTCTTAGATTAGGAAGAGTTGTAAAAGAAACCTTCATACCCAAACTAAATAAAGAACCCATCCTTTTGTATGTGACACCTGATAATGCTGATTGTGCTGGAACAAAATAGTGTGTATTGGTCGTGAATTGACCAAGACAATCAGAGAAATATTGCCATGTTGTCTAAGATTGGCCTAGGTCTAGGGGCATACACTTATTTGATGGTAGTTGAGATTATTATTTATGAAGATACAGGTACTGCACATGCTGCCTTGTGAAAGAAGAAGAAGAAGAATCAGTGTGTTTTCCTTGTAGTGATCAGATTGGGAATACCTTGACCAAGTGTCCATTTTGTTTTTATTCAAATTTGGGTATTTCTAGTCAGTGAAGCTCAAACAGTTGGTAAAACTACATTCATGATGATTGATTGACACCTCAGAGACATTTTGTGCCATCCCAGCTGTTATTGTTAACCAAGAGAGAAATACTATGTACTAATGCTATGGGACCTATTGTTCCTCATTCAGGCTATAACCTTTTGTGTGCCTTCTCTTACTGCACATGTAAACAGAATTTTTACAACAGAAGAACCACAAATCGCAAAATGTCAATATAGTATTTGTGCAGTCTCTGTATTGTTAGATGTGGGAAAAAAATTATCAGATGTGTTAGTAAATGTGTGAAAAAAATGGTGATCCATTGTGAGGCTTGAGGCTACAGGAGCTTCTTCCAACACGTTGTCTTTTTTGCACACACACAGGCATATAAGATAACAGCAACCGCACATGAATACAACTGCTAGCAGGATGTACATCAGTGTTGTAGTCCAGAAGGCAAAGAGGTAAAGAGTCTTATTGCAGTAGGGCACATCCACAAGAGCTGAGTTGTAGTTGGGGGGGTAGATAGAGTAGATCAGTACACTGCCTGTACAACAGTGAACAGAGTCACATGAAAAGTTCAGTGATATTCAAATGGAAATTTAAAACATTACAAACACACACACACACACACACACACAAACACACAGGGGTGGTTGTTAGACACAGAACTAAGAAAGCTAAAGATAACCAGCAGGAGTAGCAAACATCCTGGAATCTTGCTTGATAGTAGGTTCAACAAATTAAACAGAACAATCACAGTAACCTGCTATTAAAACTAAATACCCAAAATAATTCGCAGAAAACCCAGACTGTTCCTGGGAAAAAAAAAAATCTTATATTGAGCAATTACTTTACCAATCTTATTTAACTTGTTTAGTATTTATTCTTCAAAAATTCAGTGAATTATTATAAATAATTCAGAACATTTCACGTTTTCTCCACATTTTTCAGTCCTATTTTCTAACCATTTCTTACCTCTTAGAAACCAGATAATGTTGAAAATGACCATGAGTAGAATACATATAAGGCAGCGCACTTTCCAGACTTCGTTATCCAGTGAGTTCGTCCAGTAGGCCAACATCAATAAAATGATCCCACTCACACCAATAACAATCAGATATATAGGAATGTGGGGATGAATGGGGCATTCGTTGACATGAATGGCTCCTGACGAAATCATGAGACAAGATTTGCAGGTAATATAACAGTCAAAAACACAATGCAAATATTATCCATGTTTATTGCTCATATCAAGACTTGTGAATTTAAGAATTAAATAATTTTTTAGAATTTATGTATACCTAATACCACAGCTGTTATCAGGATTATCCAAGCAACCAGATTCAGCAGCACTAAAAATGTAAAACAGCCAACACAAATAGTTATAAATAGCACACATATGCTCTGTGTTCTTAATTAGTAAAACTTACCAATGAATGGTTTATTAACAGCCGCTCTTTCTTCTGTTTCCATCTTCAGTGACTGCTCACTGAAAGCTAATGTCCAATTTGACTGAGAAATGATACAACTTTTTTTTTTTTAAAAAGGTACAATGGCAGTTACGGACATTTTTAGTTTAATTGTGTAAAACTGGAAGATATTCTCTTTTTTGCACACGGTTGTATCTTGCATAAATTTTCTGGCTTCCTTCCTGAGTTTAGTTGTTGGAAAACCTGTCCTTACACCATACCAGAAAAAAAAAATCTTTATCTGGAGTCAACAGATTACTGTATTGTGTGCACATTATCACTATTAAAATTTTCCTTTTTTTAACAGTTAATTTTTTTATGATTTTTTTTTTTTACTTTTTTAGTATTTATTTATGCACTATGCATATTAAGTTGCTTAAAGTTGCAAATAAATGTCTTTCGTTCTATTTAATAGAAATAGAGCTGTTTAAAAACGCCAACTTTAATCAGGTTAGAAAAGGAAACATAAGGAAAACTAACACATGAAGAGCTGTGTGTTGTTTTGTTGTTTATTCTTCTGCGTTAAAGCAAGATTACTGTATATGTTCAGTTATGATGCAGGGCAAAACAGTTAATGGAAAGAGGAACCATATTTTGTTTAGACTTTTACTATTGACTCATATAGATTTATGTAAAATGTACTTTCAGTAACCAACATTCTTGTGAACCACAAACATATAACATAGTGTTCCTTAAGAAACAGAATTTAATCAAATCATGTATTAAACAGAAGCAAGTATAGTGTACTGTACATGAATTGAGCTTATTACAAATTATACTCTACTTACTTATTCTGTGTAGTAGATTTAAATATGCCATTTTGAATAGGCATGACAAACTTTTAGAATAAAAAACAACACAATGTTAAATCAGAGTAGAGAAAAACCACATCATGACCTTTTTCAGTAACTAGTAACCCATAATTTTATACGGCCTGATGGAATGAAAGAAATATGTGTATTTTAATAACTTTACTCTTTTCTCATTGTGTTTTTAACCTGGTCTTCATATTCTTCTTCAATTTTTACTTGTATGTAGTGCTATCTGTGAGCTGGCTGCTGTTATGCTACTATTTCCCTTTAAGATTTATAAAGTATTCTTTCTCTCTCTCTCTCTCTCTCTCTCTCTCTATATATATATATATATATATATATACTTATGGTTTGGCTCTTTTTTCTGCACTAGGTGGAGCCTAAGTTTGAATTGGCAACCTAATCAACCAGTTATTGTAAGGCTATATTATAAAGGCAGGACTTTGAGGCATATTTTTTTTTTTTTTTTTAAACCAGTCTCACAACAATTCTGATAAACTATATTTATTTAACTATATTTTTACCTCTATGTGCACATTGTTAGTGATGGGAAATGTACCTGCTACAGTACTGTATATCAAACAGCGCCTAACACAGTTCATAAACTTTAGCGAATTTCTTTAGTGAAAATTATACTGTATTTGTCAGTAGACAAATTTGTCAGTGGTTTGTTCTCTTCATTAGGTTATTTTTGGTGTACTCTCATCTTAAACAGTAACTCCATTTTTTTTTTATATGCAGAGCAAACTTTTTTCTTAAGCACAAATAGAAAGAAGTGGTATTTTTTTGTTTTTTTAAATTTACAATTTCATTATTTCATTAGATATAATGATTTGATCACTAGTTATAGCAGCTGCTTCATTTTATTGACTAAGACTAATTTCTAACAGGTCTACTCTTTTTTCATAAAGTATATACATTTTTATACAGTTTAATAAAATCACATCCCTTCCTGCTGATGGGACACAGTGATGGTGCCATCCTGTCTTACAGTGCCTCGGCTTGGGCTAGGGAATATTAAGCATTGTGGATCTTACATCTCATAACATAGCAGTATTTGCCCAATTTTCCATTTTGAGTTTCTTTAAATTGACATTTAAAATAGGGGAGGAATGTGGCTTATTCTTTCACACTTTAATAAGAAACTTTAAAATGTTAAAACTATTGTGTGCCACTTAGGTTACCCTTAAAACAAAAAAAAACTTTCTCAGGTTATCAGAAATCAGGGCAAATTAAATAAAGATGTATTTTGGTTCTTGTTTTTTTTCTTGTAGTTTCCAGAAATGTGATTATGATAGGTTGGTAAATCTTGCAATGTTTTACTTGTGAATTATTGAGTTATCTAGAGGTAGCTTACCTGGGCCAAGTGTCCATTTTTTAATTTTTTTTTTATAATTTGGGTATTTCTAGTCAGTGGAGCTCTGTTTGTAATTGTTTATAAAACTATATTCATGAGGATTGATTGACACCTCTGAAGTGTTAATCACCTTACACCCTCTTTGTTATCATGAAGGAAGGAAATGTGGAGCTGTAACTTGTTTTCCATTTACTGTACTTACATGGAAATGGGTGGGTTGAAATTGTATCGCAGTAAACCACTAGATGGCCTCAGAGACATTTTGTGCCATCCCAGCTGTTGTTGTTAACCAAAGGAGAAATACTATGTACTAATGCTATGGGACCTAATGTTCCCTAATGTAGCCTTTTGTGTGCCTTTTCTTACTGCACATGTTAATCCAACAGAAGAACCACAAATTGCAAAATGTCAATATAGTATTTGTGCAGTCTCTGTATGGTTAGATGTAAGAAATGTGAGAAAAAAATGGTGATCCCTTTTGTGTGATTGAAATCCCTCTCATGAAGTCTCAATGAAATCAAAGTTGATGGATTAGAGCTTTTAGAGTCTGAACCTGAAAGTGGATTGGATATAACATCAGGTAGAGAGATCCTTGTGAATTTGCATAGTTATGTACATTATCAGCATATCTGATTTACATAGAAAATACTACATAACTACATAACATATTTTCACATATTGAAAACTTAACAGTAAGTATGTATGGTGTGAGGTCACAGTTTAGGCCTTAGACATTTTCAGAATACTGTATTCCAGACTTGAGCATCAGGATGAAAATTATCAGGAAAAGTATTTGCAAATTAGTTAAGCAGTATTTATAAATCATTTAGCATCTCTGAATACTGTATGTTTACACAGGGGCAGTGTATTCTCCATGACATCTTAATCAGGCTTCAGGAGCTTCTTCAGACTCGTCATCTTGTTCGCACACACACAGGCATATAAGATAACAGCAACCGCACATGAATACAACTGCTAGCAGGATGTACATCAGTGTTGTAGTCCAGAAGGCAAAGAGGTAAAGAGTCTTATTGCAGTATGGCACATCCACAAGAGTTGAGTTGTAGTTGGGGGGGTAGATAGAGTAGATCCATACACTGCCTGTACAACAGTGAACAGAGTCACATGAAAGGTTCAGTGATTTTCAAATGGAAATTTAAAACATTACAAACACACACACACACACACACACACACACAAACACACAAACACAAACACACAGGGGTGGTTGTTAGACAGAGAACTAAGTAAGCTAAAGATAACCAGCAGGAGTAGCAAACATCCTGGAATCTTGCTTGATAGTAGGTTCAACAAATTAAACAGAACAATCACAGTAACCTGCTATTACAGACAACCATAATGAGACTTTTAATATAACCATAAATACATATTTTCATAAAACTAAATACCCCAAATACTGCGCAGCAGCAGGATCTTAGACATTATGCAAATAAGCACTCACTTTAGCACAGCAACATTACAATATTATAGTACGGAATACATAAAAACAGTATGTTAAGGATATGGACCCAGCAATTTAACATGAAAAAGCAGAATGTTGCAGCAAATCTACATCATCAGGTGTCACATATGGAGATATGAGGAAGTATATAGTCTATTTAGTCTGGGACGTCTCAAGGTTTCTTCTTCAGCTCATCTTAGGGATGCCTTTGCCAGCAGTGTGTCTGGCTTGATTTTAAGGAAGACATTGTAATCTATATCTGGATATCTGTAAATCTGCTTTGTGACTGATTCCAGTGCCAGTATACAATAGTTGCCTCTCTATTACTGCATATTCTCACTCACTCATCATCTATACCGCTTTATCCTTTATTCAGGGTCACAGGGAACCTGTAGCCTATTCCAGGAGGCTTAACGCATGAGGCAGGGGTACACCCTGGACAGGGTGCCAATCAATTGCAGGGCATACACATACAAACACCCACACTATGGGCAATTTGAGAACGCCAGTTTGCCTAATCTGACAGTCTTTGGACTGAGGGAGGAAACCGGAGTACCCGGAGGAAACTCACCAAGCATGGGGAGAACATGCACACACAGACGAGAATCGAGCCTGACCGGGAATCAAACCTGGACCCTGGAGGTGCAAGCGACAGTGCTAAACACTACGCCACTGTGCCGCCATTACTGCATATTATTTAGAATTTATTAAAAATGTGTTTCTTACCAGCAATAAACCAGCAGAATGTGAAGCTGGACACCAGTATGTGCCAGATGGAACAGAGACACTTTAGTGTTGAATTATCTTTCTGACCACAGGGCAGGCAGGTAAGCAGGGCCATCAACAGGCTGAACACTCCACTTACCAGCACATACACAGGGATGTAGTTCTCCTTGGTACACTCATTTAAATATTTTGCACCTAAGAGAATGGATTAAACAAATTATTTTTGTAAATGTCACAACATGCAGTTTATTATTATTATTATTAGTAGTAGTAGTATTACCCATTATCTCATATTACTTATATTGTCTACACTGCTTTATCTTGTATACAGCCTATCCCAGAAGACTTAGGGCATGAGGCAGGGTACACCCTGGTCGGTTGACAATCCATCGTAAGGCACACACACAAACACACACAAACACACACAAACACACACAAACACACACATACACACACATACACAAACACACACATACACAAACACACACATACACAAACACACACATACACATACAGTACACGCTCAGTCACACCCTATGCCTATTATTCAATCTTTAGACTTTGGGAGGAAACCAGAACACCTGGAATAAACCCACCAAGCACAGGGAGAACATACTGTACAAACTTTTTTGTGACCAGAAATGACAGGATTGGAGCTAAACAGCTGTGTAAGAAAACCTTTTTATTAGTGAGACTAATCAATAAGCCTTCAGTTTGCTAGGGAACATAAAGACTGGACTGTGGAGCAATGGGAAAAGATCAGATGTGATCTGATAAGACCAAAATGGACCGTATTAAAGAATGATGGGTTCATCACGAACAGAAAGGAAACACATGAAGCAATACATACATCATGCATAGTGGCCACTGTTCAAGCCTCTGGAGGCAGGGTTATAATCTGGAGTTGCTTCAGTTGGTCAGGTCTAGACTTTGCAACATTATGTGGCAATAAAATGAAATCAGCTGACAATTTGAATGACCAGATTATCCCATTTATGGAATTTTTTTCCTCCTATATGGGCATATGGTACCATAAAGTACCATATGGGACAACAATGCCATTGGGCAAATTGTGAAGGGGTGGTTTTAGGAGAAGTACTGTATGAGAAATCATTTTCAGACATGAACTGGCCACCATTGATTGTCTTTGGATGTGGTAGAACATACTATGAAATGCTTAGACTCAAAATTTCCAAAATTTCTGTATCGAAGTGAATGTTTATCTTGTTATCTTTAAATGAATAGTGTTTCAAAATTATTTGGAAGTAATTTTCTCACTGGCTCAATGCGCGGCTTTATAACTTTGTGTATTCAAATTTTCCACACTCTTTAGTCTACTGAGTCATTTGGTCCCCACTGTTCAGCTTTTTTTAATCTAAAACCTAGGTTTTAAAAAGCAGTATAGGTGGGATAAGAGTTAATAGGCTTTTGACAGAACTTTATTGTATGAACTTTGTCTTCATAATGTAAAGGTGGTCATGAAGGCAGATACTCACCAATGCAGATCTGAGCAATAGGTAAAGCCACCAGCGTTATTTTGGAAAGCACTGTGGTTTTAAAAATGATAGAGTATTAATATTTACAATAATTAAAAATAAAATTATTTGGTTACAATATTATGCATTGGTTGTATTGTTTCACTGTACCAAGAATATCTTCAGACATTATTTACTACCGTGATCTTATCCAGGCTCCTATTACTTAGTTTGTTTGTAGAAAGAAAAACCTAAAACAAATAATACATTTGATTACTCATTTATCTACTCACCTAAAGAGGGAATGGATTTTGGTTTTGGTAAATCTGGGAGACGCCATACATTTCTTGTTGTTGTCATGATGCTTTGTATTCTTTTACCTATGCAGATGTGCACACCCAAACAAATATACATATTTAAGCCAGCACACTGGTATAATAATAATAATAATAATAATAATAATAATACTTATTATTATTATTATTATTATTATCATCATAAATAGTAGTAGCACAGGTCCAGGTAAATAAAATATGTTGAGTGGTTTCTGTTTAAATTTATGCATAATATTATAATTTTTCATTACTTTGATATGGTTAGGTAATGTTGTCTTGCTGCTGCAGATACTGTAAGTATAAGTAGGGTTTTTCCTTTGACCTATGAATTAAACACGAGAGAACAAATATTATGTATTTATGCAATAATCAATATTTTGTCATAGTCACCTCAAGATACTCAGACATCCTGGAAGCCCTTTACTGATTACAATCTGCCCAGTGCGATCAAAATGTCTGTAACAGGGGTTCTCAAATTTATACTCAAAGTTCAGATCTGATTTCTATTCAAGGTCAAAGATCCGAACGATGGGTGGTAAGCAAATTACTTTTATTAAACTTGTTTAAAGATTACAAGCAACGTACTGTATATTCATGTTTAAGGCACTCTTGCATAAGACAAAATACATTCAAACCTACATTAGTGGAACACATTGATTACAGAGTCAAAAAGATCCAGATTGCATTTCAAGTGAGTACAAAATAAATGGCACAGTTTGCCTGCAAATTCTTGCTTGCACTGCTAAACAGCTCCAAGATTTACTATGAAAAGATAAACAGATGATTTATACATTAAAAAAAAACTACAATAGAAAAAAAAATCTTCTTTGACGGATTTTCATGCCTAAACAGACTGAATAAGGAAAGTGCATTTGTTTTGATGGCTGAATAAATGGATTAAACCAACTGAACTACACAACACAACACTGTAATATCAAAATCAGATCAAAGTTAAATTCCTTGCAGTAGCTTTGCTACTATTGTATGCTTTTAATGACAAGAGGAAAAGAGACGTCTTCAGAAGAACTTCATCACCTGATTCAGGAGGACAGAAAGAGTAAAGCTGTTTGCTTGTGGCATTCTGAAAAGTTGCTAAACAGCTGGGTCGTTTTGATAAAGTTGGGATTTTTATTCTCCATTTAAAAACAGAATTGAACATGCAAAAGCTTTAAAATACACAACAGCTTAGTTTGAGAAATTGCACTGTCTGAAATGTTCATTTTGACTGGGTACCTGTGGGCCAACAAACTAAGGGCCTACTCTGTGACGGTAGCCCTTAAAATATTGTGGCGTGGGCGGGGCGGCGGCTGACGACCAGCATGCCTTGCGGGGATGTCGGTGTGTGTTCACCATGATGGGGAAAGGTGTTTGGGTTGGCGGCTTCGGCCCTGTTTGTGTGAGGGGTGTGTAACGTGTGAAATGTGCTCTAGTTCAGGCTGATGCTGAATTAGAAGTAGGCTCCTGAGTGAAGGTGCTGCTCATGCCATACCGGCTGTATGCTGAATAAAGTACTCCCAGCCATTGCATTGGGCAGCAAATAAGCTCGCTCGTCTCTCCAGCATTCTTCTCGGCGTAAAAACGCTACATTGGTGTCAGAAGTGGGATGGAGAGTCACGGGTTTGAGCGCACAACGGAAGACCTATTGAAAATCCAAGCGGGCCGCCGAGTAGCGGAGCGACTACTCGCGAAAAAGAAGCGCTTTCCCGACGGCGCTAAAGCGAGCACACCACGGCAACCAACGCGGAGCGGCGAGGTGAAAATCCCGGCGCTGGATCTCGGGGCGGAGGCTGGCGCAGCGCAAGCGCCGGAGCAAGAGACAGCTCCGCGCGCCGTAAGCCGGCAAAGCGACCTGCCGCTGCGCGAGGCCGAGCGCGCTGAGCCCATATCGGCGGTACATCACGGCGGAAGAGCCGAGCGACCGCCCGCAGCTCAGTGGCGCTCGGTTCGTGAACCTAGCCGGGGACAGGGCTACCCGTCGCGGCTAGGCAACGAGCAACTCTCCGATGTTTCGCGGCGAGGCCGAGGCACGGGACAGCGTACACCAGCAGCCGCTAGACTAGCGCCGGGAGGACGCGTGGTAAGCCGCGCTGGGCTCTACATCGACTGTGTGCTGGATGGCGTCTTACTGCGGGCGCTCGTTGACACCGGCTCCACTGTTTCGCTGCTGCGCTCTGGATTACTGGGGCAAAGCAAGCGTGTTTGCGGACGGCCTGATCCTGCCTTCAGCATCTGCACCGTTGCTGGGGGCTACGTGAAGGTAAGGGCGTGTCGCACAGTGCGAGTCCAGGTGGGTGGACGGACTTATTCCCACGGGTTCGTTGTGGGGAATGTCGAGGAGGACTGCATTCTGGGGTTGGACATTTTGGGTAGATGGGGTGCGGTGCTGAACTTGTCCAGTGGCACTCTTCGTGGTAACTTCGGGGTAGCCAGGTTGCTTGGACCCAAACCACACTCGGACAGGTTAGCAGCACTCACCCGGGGGGCGGAACTCCCGGTAGCAGACCGAGCGGGAAACCCTCGGTGCTGCGAGCGAGTGGAGCGCCGTGACAACGTAGAGCCCTCGTCGCCAAACATTGTCCCCGTGCAGTCCTCCAGGCTCTCCAGTGGTGGGCAGCCGTCCGAGCCAGCGTGCAGCCATGTTCCTGCGTCACCCGCAGTCGCTCCGCCAGTCTCACAGAACTGTGAACCGCTCATCGCCAGGCAGAAGGGCCCCACCCAGCGCTCGCGGGCACCGCTGCAAGACTTTCGGGTGGGGGCACCCATGGAGCGAATGGGTGTGGACACTCACGGCCAGGGGCGAGATTTTGCTTCTGGCGAGCAGGTGTGGGTGTGTTCCTCTGGAAGGAGAAGGAGGGGGCTCTCGGCCGGGCGTGTGTCTCACTGGGTGGGCCCCTGTACGGTAATAGCCCGGCTCTCCGATGTCATCTACCGGGTGCGGTTGGCGGGGCGGGCACGAGTTTTGCTCCACCGGGACCGTCTTGCGCCTTGCCAGCCGCACGCCGGGGGAACATTGAACTCTGTGGAGGCCGGACCGCCTCAGGACTACGTTCACGTTCATCCCTCACCTGCCAAAGGACACCGGCGTTCCCACCGCCAGCGCCGACCGCCTCCACGCCTCCAAAACAAAGTTCGTCATGGTGACCAGGGACGGTCACAGCTCGGGTGGGGGCAGTGTGGCGTGGGCGGGGCGGCGGCTGACGACCAGCATGCCTTGCGGGGATGTCGGTGTGTGTTCACCATGATGGGGAAAGGTGTTTGGGTTGGCGGCTTCGGCCCTGTTTGTGTGAGGGGTGTGTAACGTGTGAAATGTGCTCTAGTTCAGGCTGATGCTGAATTAGAAGTAGGCTCCTGAGTGAAGGTGCTGCTCATGCCATACCGGCTGTATGCTGAATAAAGTACTCCCAGCCATTGCATTGGGCAGCAAATAAGCTCGCTCGTCTCTCCAGCATTCTTCTCGGCGTAAAAACGCTACAATATAGAACATTTCAGCCATTATTAGTTTTGTTGTTTTTATACTAAACATATACAGTATACAGTAGGGCTCAGGATTGTGCAGTATATAATGTAAAAAAGAATATAGCACAAAATTGGCAGTGTGAATTTAATTAATTTTAACCAACTTTGCAAACATGACTGAGCAAAAAATTTTAAACTGGGTTACAAAGGCAAAGAGATAGCTTAGATACATATGATCTTGTGTTTTTATGGTTGTTTTCGATTGTTGACCAAAAAAAATATTTTAAAAAATTATCATTTTGAGAACATTGTTGTGGCAATGGAAGTCATTCCCATATTCAGGTAGTGGTAAAATCTACCCTTCATAAAAGTAACGATAACTTTTTTTCTACCAGAACCCCGAATACAAAGTCTGAAGTCTCCCCGTTAACACACACACACACACACACAAAGGCTTCTATATAAGCACTTTTTTTTATCATCACTGACCTATGTTTAGTTGCTTACAGGGGTCCGTTCTTCGGACGTCGCTAACTCAGTTAGCTGGATTTGATTGTTGTGGATTTGTCCTGATCTCGTATTGTTTTATGCTTCGATGCGCTTCTCGCATTTGCTGTAATAGCAACATATCCGTAAGCTGGAACCTGCTGGGAAACAGGTTTATTTCATGTAAGCAGGATTTAGCCTCCGCTCCTGCCGGGTTATGATTGGTTGAAATGACGAGGTCACATCTGATTGGTTAAAGAGCACGACTGACGCGGACTGACTCATGTGGCAGAAGAATAGTATCTTGCATATACATATATATATTTTTTGTAGCATTTTACCGTCGGAAAGACGATTGAGCTTATTTACTGCCCAACGCAATGACTGAGAGTACTTCGTTTTGTACACATCGTGTAAAGCATGAACAGCACATTCAAACGAGAACCTACAACCAACTCAACCTAAGCATGAACCGAAGCATATTTAACAAATCACACACACACACACCACACACAAACAGGGCCGAAGCCACGGCCCCAAACACCCTTCCCCAACAGGGTGAACACATAGAAACCCCTGCAAGGCATGCTGGTCGTCAGCCGCCGCCCCGCCCCGCCCCGCCCACGCCACAATATACTCAGCAAAAAAAGAAACGTCCTCTGACTTTCAACTGTTTTTACTTTCAGTAAACTTAATGTGTAAATATTTGTATGAACACTAAAAGAGTCAACACCATAAGACATAAACTAAAAATGTTTCACAATGTGTCCCTGAATGAAGGGAGACTCAAAATCAAAAGTACCAGTCAGTATCTGGTGTGGCCACCAGCTGCTTGAAGTACTGCAGTGCATCTCCTCCTCATGGACTGCCTATTGCGGACAGTCTAAGCACTGATGGAGGGATTGTGTGTTCCTGGTGTGACTCGGGCAGTTGTTGTGGCCATCCTGTACCTGTCACGCAGGTGTGATATTCGGATGTACCGATCCTGTGCAGGTGTTGTTACACGTGGTCTTCCACTGCGAGGATGATCAGCTGTCCTTCCTGTCTCCCTGTAGCGCTGTCTTAGGCGTCTCACAGTGCGGACATGGCAATTTATTGCCCTAGCCACATCAGCAGTCCTCATGCCTCCCTGCAGCATGCCTAATGCACGTTCATGCAGATGAGCAGGGACCCTGGGTATCTTTCTTTGGGTGTTTTTCACAGTCGGTAGACAAGTCACTTTAGTGTCCTGCGTTTTTAGAACTGTGACCTTAAATGCCTACTTTCTGTAAGTGCAAGTGCATGTTAATTAATTGATTATGGTTAATTGAACATTCATGGAAAACATTGTTTAAACCCTTTACAACGAAGATCTGTAAAGTTATTTGGATTTTTACAACATTATTGTTGAAATACACAGTCCTGAAAAAGGGACGTTTCTTTTTTTTGCTGAGTATATATATATAATCGCTATCAAATATTATATTCAAACATAAATTCATAGGTTTATTATTATCAAATATAATATTACTATTATAATAAACCTTAGGCACGAGACAGCCGTCCAGATCATTAATACAAATTCTTGTATAATGCTTATTTTGTAGCACATTTATTTTTCAGGGGTTTGTCATGAATATGCAAATAAATATTTATATATAATAAAATGATTTTTAATAATGATAAATTGGACGAAACTAATTTTATTATAAAATAAACAATATAAAAGTATACATGTTGTATTTAAAAAAATATATATATTTCTATTTTTTCATATACAACATATTTATAAACATATTGCTTATTTTATTTTATTGTCTCATGTAATTTGTAAACCATTAACATATGAATGTATGTTCTAATATAATATTTGAAAGCGATTATGTAGGGGGGGGAATCCATGGCAGGGGCATTTCAGTGCATAACACGTGTTACAAAAAAAAATTGAGCTGCTTTTTTTCCATTTCGTCAACCAATCAAAGGGGTTGTGATCAGTGTTTCTACTGTCGATGCATATCGCCTTTTAAACCAACGCACGAATGCGCAATAATCCTAGACAACTCAATCCATCTATACTAATCATCAACAACAGGTGAGCTCGAAGAACCAACTTAGCCGGATCGGAATTAGCACGATGATCTCATTTTAGATGTGTCAGTTCATCTCGGATGTGTCAAGCGACGTACAAAGAACGGACCCCAGGTATCTCTGCCACTTGAGCGGAACGGTCCGAGGCGACATGGGCGAACTCAAATGACTGAGCAGAGTGTAGTGGTTTGTTTACCCTTTTTATACTTCCTGGTTCGCGACCGCCTTACTTCCGGGTCCTAGTGCCGGTCGCGGACTGAGTGTGCATGACAGTACCCCCCTGTCCAGGACCGGCTCCAGACGGTCCTGAGGTGGAGGATACCCGACGACGGTAGTCCCGTATAAGTTCAGGATCGAGGATAAACCGAGCCGGAATCCACGACCGTTCCTCGGGGCCGTAACCTTCCCAATCGACCAGTTACTGGATTCCTCTACCCCGAGGGCGCGAGTCGAGGATCCGGCGTACGGTGTAGGCGGGACCACTGTCTATGATCCGGGGAGGAGGAGCTGGGGGGGTGGGTGGAATCATGGGTGATGTGATGAAAGGTTTGAGTTGGGAGATGTGGAATACTGGGTGGATTCGGAGCGCCGCAGGCAGCTGGAGCCGGTAGGTGACTGGGTTTATCCGAAGGGAGATGCGGTAGGGACCGATGAATCTGGGTGAAAGTTTCTTGGATTCAGTTTGAAGGCGGAGGTTTCTTGTGGAGAGCCAAACTTTGTCACCTACGTGGTACAATCGTCCCGGAGGGTGTCGGCGGCGATGCTGGGTGGTGTAACGGGCGTTGGCTTGGTGGATGGCCCGATTGGCGATGTTCCACAGCCGCCGACACCTGCGGACCAACTGTTGGGCTGACGGTACGTCGACCTCCGGTTCTTGGTGGTTGAATACTGAAGGTTGGAAACCGTAGCATACCTCAAAGGGGCTGAGCTTTGTGGCCGATGAGACGTGGAGGTTGTGTGAAAGCTCTGCCCAGATGAGGTAGCGAGCCCAGGAGCGCTGTCGGTCTGCTATGAAGCATCTCAGATAGCGCTCCAGTTGTTGGTTGGCCCGCTCCGTCTGACCGTTAGTCTGAGGGTGGTATCCAGAAGATAGACTGCAGGTGGAGTCGATCAGACGGCAGAAAGCCTTCCAGAACCTGGCAGTGAACTGGGGGCCTCTGTCCGAGACGATGTCCTTTGGGAACCCATGTAGACAGACTACGTGCTCTAATATCAGTTCCGCTGTCTTTTTGGCTGATGGGAGTCTGGCGAGGGCCACCAGGTGCACGGCCTTAGAGAACCGATCGATGATGGTCATGATGGTGTCTTTTCCTTCGGAGGCCGGCAGGCCCGTGATAAAATCGACGGCGATGTGCGTCCAGGGTCGGCGAGGGACGGGGAGAGGTTGGAGTTCGCCGGAGGTAGGTTGGTTGGTGTCCTTTGCCCTGGCGCACACCGGGCACGCCTGAACGAACTCCCGGACGTCCTTTACGATGGATGGCCACCAGAAGTCCCGTTGGAGGAACTGCAGTGTGCGTCGTATGCCCGGGTGTCCCGAGATGGGGGAGGAGTGACCCCACTGGAGTACTTCTGACCTCATGTTGGTGGGCACATAGAGCCGTCCAGGCGGCACACCTGCCGGTTCGGTCTCTGTGGTCTGCGCCTGGCGAACCCTCGTTTCCAGATCCAATAGTAGGGGTGCGATGATCTTTGAGGGTGGTAGGACAGGCGCGGGGTCTACCCGGGGGCTGTCAGTTTCATGTTGACGAGAAAGCGCGTCTGCTTTGGTATTCTTAGACCCCGGGCGGTAAGAGAGATGGAAATTGTAGTGCTCAAAAAATAGAGCCCACCGCGCCTGTCTGGGGTTTAATTGCTTGAGGTTTCGGATGGTGATTAGATTTTGATGGTCCGTCCAGATAATGAATGGGTCCCTGGCGCCCTGGAGCCAGTGACGCCATTCCTCCAAAGCCCACTTTATGGCCAACAGCTCGCGGTCCCCTACCCCGTATCGCTGTTGAGTGGAATCGAATTTTTTGGAGAAGAAACTACATGGGTGTAGTTTCTGATCTGGACCTCGTTGAGAGAGGACAGCTCCAGCGCCCACATCTGAAGCGTCCACCTCTACAACGAATGGTTTACTGGCGTCCGGGTGGAGGAGGATAGGAGCAGTGGTAAAAAGGGAGCAGAGCTTCTTAAAGGCAGAGATGGCGGTCTGGTTTAGTCAAAAAGGGGAAGATGATGGGCGAGTCAGGGCGGTCAGTGGCGCGGCAACTGTACTGTAGTCCCGGATAAAGCGACGATAGAAATTCGCAAACCCGAGAAACCGCTGAAGTTGCTTGAGGGTCTTGGGTAGGGGCCAATGACGCACAACTTCGAGTTTCTGCGGGTCCATGGCCACACCCTGGGGCGAGATGATGAAACCCAGGAACGTGGTGGAGCGCTCGTGAAAGGCGCACTTCTCCAACTTACAGTACAGCTGGTGGGCAAGTAATCTCTTTAGAACCGCCCTGACGTGCTGGATGTGTTCATCAACAGAACGGGAGTAGATGAGTATATCGTCCAGGTAAACGAATGCCCACCGGCCTAGCATGTCCCGGAGGACATCGTTTATGAAATGTTGGAAAGCGGCGGGGGCGTTGCACAGTCCAAATGGGATCACTAGACTCTCATAGTGTCCGGTAGGGGTGATGAAAGCCGTCTTCCACTCATCGCCCTCTCTGATGCGTACCAAGTTGTAGGCGCTCCTGAGGTCCAACTTTGTGAAAATGGTAGCACCAGAGAGAACGTCCAGGGCTGAGTTGGTAAGAGGCAACGGATGTCGATTCTTGATGGTGATGTTATTGAGCCCCCGATAGTCAACACATGGGCGAAGTTCACCTCCTTTCTTCTTCACAAAGAAGAACCCCGCGGCAGCAGGCGAAGAGGATGGCCGGATGGTACCATGGCGGAGAGCGTTGGTCACATTTTCCTCCATAGCCTGCATCTCTGTGGATGACAATGAGTAGAGGTGGCCGCGGGGTGGGACAGTTACCGGCTGAAGGTCTATTGCGAGGTTGTACGGTCTGTGAGGAGGAAGATGAGTGGCCCGTCTCTTGCAGAAGACCTCCGCCAGGTCCCGATAAGCGGCGGGGATGGCGTTGACGTCGACATCGGGGGCCTCGGACTCCCTAGAGCACGTCCCAGCCGCAGCCCGTAGGCACAGTTCGGTACAGGTCGCGCCCCACTGTAGAATCCGGTTCTGTCTCCAGGAGATAAGAGGGTCATGTTGGATGAGCCACGGAAAACCTAGGATGATTGGAGGAGAGGAGATGGGGGTGACATAAAAGTTGATCTGTTCCTGATGTTTATCGATGATGAGGATGATGGGACGAGTCTGGGTGGTGATGGGACTGGTGGAGAGGGTCCGACCGTCGACAGCGGTAATCCGAACCGGCTGGGATAACGCCTCGAATTTTAACCCCAATTTTTGGGCATAAGAGAAGTCAATGAAGTTGCCTGCGGCACCGGAATCGATGAACGCAGTACTCCTAACTTGTTTGTGGCCAAAATGGAGGTGTACTTGAACCGTGAGACGGGAGGAATCGGTCGAAGTGGAGGAGAGTTGGATATGACCCGGTGAGTGGTCCTCCTGCCTCACCGGGTCTGGCCGTTTCCCGGTCGAACTGGACAGATAGCTCGGTGGTGCGTCGCTGACCCGCAATAGGCACAGAGTCCCTCCTTAAATCGTCGCTCCCGTTCTTCAGCGGTCAAAGAGGCGCGTCCTAATAGCATGGGTTCCCCGGCTCCTGTGTTAACCACGGCGGGAGGTGGAGATCCGGCAGGTCCGGTGGTTGTAGGAGTGACGGTAGATCGGGCGTCGAAAGCCGGGGCCTGGGTGCGAAGGTGGGCGAGGACATGGAGGGCGGCAGGGTCCGAGGAGCTGGCTTCGGGCGCGAGAGCATGCGTTGGTCAATCCGGAGGGCCAATTGGATGAGACCCTCCAGGGTCGCGGGCAACTCTCGTCCGGCTAGCTCATCTTTAATGCGAGACGCCAGTCCCTCGAAGTAAGTTGTGCGGAGGGCGGCATCTCCCCAGGTGGTCTGGATGGCGAGGGTTCGGAAATCCGCCGTGTAGCGACTCACGGACGACCCTCCCTGCCGTAAGTGATAAAGTTTGGTACCGGTCTCCACCTCACCGGCAGGATGTTCAAAAGTGAGCTGTAGTTGGCGTGAAAATTCATTGTAGGAGTGCGCTGTGTCTGAGTCGGAGCGCAGTACCGCCGTGGCCCACTCAGCTGCCTGCCCAGTTAGCAACGAGACGAGAAGAGCAATGCGGAGTTGATCGGTGGAGTATTTGGTGGAATTGAACTCAAACACCAGATCTAGCGCTGTCAAAAACACACTACATTTCCCGTCTGTGCCATTCCATTTATCTGGAAGCGAGAGAAAAACATCAGAAGGAGGGGGGGGGGGCTTGATGCGGCGCCGCGGCCTCCGCGGCGGGGGGCCGGCTAGCCGCGCCAGCAACGTTCTCCCGCCGAAGCTCCGCCACCTCGCGGCGCAAGGCCGCGACGTCTTGGATGCTCCGGCGCAGAGTAGCAAGATCTCCGGTTAGCTTGTCGATTAGCTCGGCATGCCGATCCACCACATCGCAAAGACGCGCGTGATCCGCTGGGTTTACCGCGGAAGGCTCAGTCATTCTGTCATGAACTAACCCGAGGAGAACAGAAGACGTAGCTTTAGCGATTAGCCCTTTGTAGCGTAAATGGTAAACCCAAACGCGGAGTGACACGAATAGGCAGGATAATCACGCTATTTGATCTAAGGACTCTCACAAATGGGGAGCAAGGGAGAGACACAAATCTAACCCGCGTCCTATAAACACACACTCAATCTGGAAGTAAACCCAAGAGGGTGAGTACTCACAGTTCGGTGAAACGGTCCGAGGCGACATGGGCGAACTCAAATGACTGAGCAGAGTGTAGTGGTTTGTTTACCCTTTTTATACTTCCTGGTTCGCGACCGCCTTACTTCCGGGTCCTAGTGCCGGTCGCGGACTGAGTGTGCATGACAGGTAGCTTCTATTTTTTTTATTTGAAAATTCTAATGAAATTTCCTATCCTTTGCCTCAAGCCATTCTCCAGAACTGTTAATGTCACTGTTATTCAAAGCAACAATAATCTCCCATATTCCACATTCTAAAAGATTCCAGACTTCAAACATCCACACAGTTCAACGACAGAATGTCATGTGCCACTTGAATGTCATGGTCTACACCTACTGTGTATTATTTAGTCTATTCTATACAGCAGGAAAACATTTGTGTGATTCTGAGACATTATTACTTAATAACAAAGATTTATATGACATTAGAGCATAGGTTTCCTATCTACACTGAAAGACACATTTTTATATGTTATACTGAAATTTTGGACATTTGACCATTACAGGTAGTGAGGTCATGTACTAATGATGGGAACATCTCAATTTAACATTTTGTTTTGACTGAAAGTTGCTTGGTAGTTGAGATGCAGGAAACTGGTTTCTTCATGGACCTAACTTTGTGCACAGGGGCACTGTCATGCTGGAAGAGGTTTGGACCTTAGTTTCTTTAAAATATTATGGATAACGATACATTGAAACACTTTTACAATTTCAATCTTTCAACTTCACAACAACAGTTCTGGTAAAGGTCTGTAAATGGGTGTCAAGGTCAGACATCCACAGATTTTCTGCCATACAGTGTATCTATAATATTTGTTGTATGAGGTTGTATGTGAATATCCTCCTATAAATCCTCCATGCTTTCTCCTAAAGCTCACTTGCATTTATTACTCTGTCTCAAAACAGCTACAATTTTGCATCAATCACTATACATCTGGACATTATAATGCTATTGACCCCCCATTATTAGTAATTTTGCTTTTTTTATTATCATTATCAGAGTCATGATTTTCCAGACAATTGTCTTACGAGTTTTCACACTCAACACTGTTTTTTTGTCCGGTCTAGTGGATGTGCACTGTCCTGTGTATTTATTGCATTTTCCTACTCATCTCACTTTGTTGTGTTTTTGCATTTTATGTAGTTCTGTGTACTGTGCCACTGCATTGTGTGTTGCACTTTGGTCCTGGTCCATTGTTTTCCAATGTATACTAGCTGTACAGAGGATTGACAATAAAAAATCCACTGGAAATGATAATAATCTCTTCCTTAGGCTAAATTATAAAACAGAAAATCTAAGATCTGGATTGGCTTTTGCAAGAGTATTGTGGGCATGATTTGTGTGAAAATATTATATTTCTGCTATAATAAGCATTCCAAATAACACAAGACGTATGTCATCATTTCTTTCCAAACTCACATACCACACATTGCAGTAGTAACGCCAAGCATTTGTTTTTATTACATTTTCTTTCCGTTTTCCCCCCCTTTCATTTCCAACAGTTGTGAAATGTAAAATTCTGAACCGTGTTTATGTTTAAAATGAAAATTAACAAATCACAAAATAAGCCTGTGCAGAAAACACAACATAAAACACGTACAGCCCTACAGTACAAACCTGAAATTCCTGCAATCATAAAACAAGTTCAGCCTTACCTGATTTCCAGAAATGGCAACTTTTAACACTACGGACACAGCCTTTATAAGCTCCAATGCCTTATTGCGTCCTAGTGTCGTGCACAAAACTAAAAGAAAGTAAAAAATTGCCCTCTGGCTTACCAAGTCTTGTCTTTACCTAATTATAGTCCTTTTCTAGTTGAAACAATTGGTTTTAGATGTTTGAAATAACAAACATGAATGCACTGGGTGCAGCAGGTAAGCATACTCTTGTCTCCCACCAAACCACACCCATCTTTTTGTGTAGCTTACTCTGTAACTTGGAGTTGTTTTGAATTTTGGACTGTTAGTGATATGCACATATCATTTTGCACAAAAAACTAGAAGTAAATATTTAAATAGTATTATATAATAATATTATATATAGTATAGTATTATATAAAACATATATAATAACCAACATAATAACCATGTGGCTATTTATACGCGTGTGTTTGTAGCCAACCATGCTATTTACTCACTTACTCACTCAGTCATTGTCTATACCACTTAATCCTGTATTCAGGGTCATGGGTAGGGGTGAACCCTGGCGCCTTAGGGCAAGAGGTGGGGTATACCCTGGACAGGGTGCCAATCCATCGCAGATGCTATTTACTCCTGGATGTTATATAATCACACCACAGTCCTATCTGCCTACTTTGACTATTACCTGGTAAACATGTTTTGATTTGGTGAAGAAAAATTTTAATTTATTACTACAAATTCTGTATATGTATGTAACCAAAAATATACAGAATAATTACTAACCATTACCCAAAAATTTATTTTAACTCTGCTATTGTGTGTTTTCTCTGTACCACTTAATTCTGGCAATATAACATTAAATCAAGATTTGTTTAAACTTGCTTAAATTGTGTGTTCTGGAACTGTAACTATCAGTTCTCTGTAATGTGCCTCTAGCCAAGCTCCACAACAAGACAAACAGGTTTTCATTTTGCATTGTTTGGTTTGTTTTTTACTGCATACATTAAAATCTATTTAGCATATGATACTATTATTAAATATTAACCATATTTTCCCTCTGCTACTAAGTTCATTGGACTGGCAGTAATAATTATTTGGGTCACTAGTTTTGGTTTCTTTGCTGTATATACAGTAATACTGGAAAGTATTCACAGCGCATCACTTTTTTCACCATTTGTTATGTCACAGGCTTATTCTAAAAATGGATTAAATTCATTTTTTCCTTAGAATTTTACACACAACACCCAATAATGACAACATAAAAAAAAGGTTGAGATTTTTGCTAATTTATTACAAATAAAAAAATTACGAAAACACATATACATAAGTATTCAAAAATTCACGAGTTTCCCCTGATCATCCTTGAGATGTTTCTGCAGCTTAATTGGAGTCCACCAGTTAATTAAACATGATTTGAAAAGGCACACACCTGTCTATATAAGGTTCCACAGTTGACAATTCATGTCAGAGCACAAACCAAGAATGAAGTCAAAGGAATTGTCTGTAGACCTCTGAGACAGGATGGTCTCAAGGCAAAAATCTGGGGAAGGTTACAGAAAAGTGTCTACTGCTTTGAAGGTCCCAATGAGCACAGTGTCCTCCATCATCTGTAAGTGAAAGAAGTTCGAAACCACCAGGACTCTTCCTAGAGCTGGCCGGCCATCTAAACTGAGCGATCAGGGGAGAAGGGCTAATTCACCAATCAGGCTGGTAGACTGGCTAGAGAGTCTCATCAGACCTGAGAATTTGGTTTCTCATGGTCTGAGAGTCCTTCAGGTGCCTTTTGGCAAACCCCAGGTGGGCTGCCATGTGCCTTTTACTAAGGAGTGGCTTCCGTCTGGCCACTCTAACATACAGTATACTGTAGGCCTGATTGGTGGATTGCTGCAGAAACATCTCAAGGATGATCAGGGGAAACAGAAAGCGCCTGAGCTCAATTTTGAGCTTCATGGCAAAGGCCGTGAATACTTATATACATGTGCTTTCTAATTTTTTATTTTTTTTTATAATTAAAAAAAAAATCTCAAGTAAACCTTTTTCATGTTCTCATTATGGGGTGTTGTGTGAATTCTGAGGAAAACATGAATTTAATCCATTTTAGAATAAGGTTGTGACATAACAAAATGTGGGAAATTAATGCACTGTGAATACTTTTCCGGATGCACTGTACAGGGTGGGTAAAAAGTAACCAGGCACTATTAATTGGTAAAAAGTCCATATTTCTAATATAAATGTTTTAAAACAAATTGTACATGTTCTTTATTACACATGGAAGAGAAAACCCCCCACATGAAATAGCCCCACAGGAAAAAATCACATGGAGTGAGATCTAGACTTTTCCATTCATGCGGTCCTCATCGTCCCATCCAAATGGAGAGCAAAATGGAGTATCTGGATATACTGGATACAATTAATGAATATAATGTAAACTATTAAAACAATTATGAAAAAATAATGAAAGTATAAAGTGCACATTAGTCGTTGATTAGAGTTGGGTGGATATAGAGCATCTCCCAGTAACATTGAATATGGTGTTTAAAAAATGATGGTTTCATGTTTTGTATCTATTGAACTGGATGACAGATAATGTATTAACAAATTATAAGGGTAACTGGGGATTAAAGACTACAAAAAGTTACAAAAATGTACAAAATCTGTAAATCAGGAGCAATGATGCCTACGAGTGCTTTTGTAGCTCAAATTACTCCATAAGTTGTAGATCAAAAAGAGAAAAGTGTGTTGTTGTTTTATTATTATTTGTTTGTGTTTGTATCCCATTTGTAAAGATAATAAGTATGCCAAGTATGTGTCACAATCTTTTCAACAGGAAATAATTCTTTGACCACCCACAATAGACAACATCTTTTTATTCAAAGAAAACAGAAACACTGCTGAACTTTAATGATTAAAAAAACTCTTAGGTGGCCTGGGATTAACAAACTGCATCAGAGGCCTGGTTACATGTAACAGTGTCAGCAGCAACAATGCCCTTATGTAAATTTTAGGCTTAGCATTGAATATCTGTCCAGCAGATAACTAGGTACTTTAATTCCTGATTAACTACTGTATAACTGCTAGTGTAAAACACACTAGCAAATGCCATTTTACATTCATTGGACTAGAGAGATATTCAAACATTTTGTGAGCTACAACTTCGGCTTTACATATGGCCAGACTGACATGAATTCCTGTTCTACAATCACAACAAAAGATACTATGCACACACATTCATGCTACAGTACCTGTTAAACAACTAAAGTAGCTGGCCTTATGAGAACAGGTAAATGCATTTCAATACCAGACTGTAGAGAAGAAACTTGCAGCAGTCTGGTCCCAAGCTTGCTTTTCTAGCCAGTTTTTAGATTTCAGTAATAGCTCAGTTCCACTGTAAAAGTCAACGGAAATGTCATAAGTCTGTCAGGCACAGACTAGTGGAAGTCTCAACATAGATGCAACCGTGTGATTGACCACCTTGCAGTTCAATCACTCTAGTCCGTCCTCGTTCGCTGGCCCCTGTTTGAAGATAAGCTCTTCCCAGGAAGGAGTCAAATAGCAAACCTCTTCCCCATAGCTTGATGCACGCACACGCACACACACGCACACACACACACATACAGTACAACCACTGGTGAAAGTTTCTACTGTATATTACTGAGACTTTTTGTGCAAATTTCAGAAGATAACTTATAACTTACCTCTATGCAGATTTTCCTCTTAGGATTCCTCCTGTAAAAAATGGCTTTAGTGTTAAATTCAGGACTTTCATCTTTTTTAAAGACACGTGTCCTTATAGTGTACTCTTCACACTTGATGAGAGCATATACATCTGGAGCTGTGAGAAAAAAAAAGATGCAGAGAGATGTACTGTATGATTGACAGTTTATGCAGCTCTGTTGAAATAAAATCATAAGATTTTAAAGAAATATTGTGTTCTGTTTTCAAGCAATAGCAATATAAGTAAAAGAGATTTTGACTGCCGTGGACATACGATGCTAGAACTCAGTCTGTATGGGTCCAAGTACGGAATTGTAGGAGCAGGACATAGTATTTTGTCAAACTGAGTGTTTTTGTTTGTTTGTTTGTGAGTCTAAATTATCAGGAAAATTAACAAATTGTAAAAAAAAAAAAAAAAAAAAGAAAGGAATTGAAAAAGTTTTAATCTATATGAATAAAACAACGACACATTCCCTATAAAAGGTCTTACTTTAAATTAAAGCACCTTTCAAATATGAACAATTAGTGCTGATTTTAGCATTTCACATGTATAAATGATATATCATAAAGAGAAAACTGATGCTGTTATTGCTGTGTTCTTTTGAGGCCGTTAACAATAGTAGTATGGTGGTAAACTTGTAGCAACCTAGCTGTTTGGCTTTGCTGAGTGAGGAGGCTCTGTGAAGATGCACTGTAAGAACAGCACAGGGCTGAGGCACACAACACTGCCACAGAGAGGGAGCAGGCAACTCGTCCTTCAGCTCCCTACAGACAGAAAAACAGTGGACCATACACACTTAGTCTCATGCACTGGAAGATTGATTAACAGTGATTGGAGAGAGAGCCTGTCCATTATGTAGCTTTATAAAAGAGCAAACTGTTGAGAAAGCAATGTAAAGTAATAGGTAGATAAGTCGTTTCTGAAGCACTTTAATACAGCGTGCACATGGTCTGTAGCTTCTCACCTGAGTTTGACATGTGTGTGTGAGAAGAGGCGGAGAAGAAAGCGACCAGTAACCCCAGGCTGGAAGGTGGTGGGTAGGACGGCGTAGCGTCCAGGTTCAAGAGTTACACGCAGGGTAATGCTACGTGAGTCCATGTAGACTGAACTGGCTGCCTGCTCAGTAAAACACTGTACCCTACTCACACGGTTCACCTCAACCTAAAAAAAAACATTAAAAATATACAGGCAATTTGAAACGTAACACTACAGTTTTGAATATCTTGGTCTGATTATTGTCCTCTGACAAGGACAATTTTTTATAAATATTACCTTTCCTAAGTACAGTACATTTGGTTTCCATCAACATTAATTCTCCATGTACCATATCTGCTTATAACTCATAACAGTAACAGCTCTTACCCTCAGCACTTCAAAGCCAATTGGAAGATTTTCACCCCTTCCTTCCCTCCTTTTCATCCTTCTGTCCTCCTGCTGCAGACATATGAGCACCTCATCCCCCTCTCCTTCCAGCTCGAACATGAACTGAAGAAGAGAAGATTGTTAAGTAAAAGTGTAGAACATTATTTTGCTAAAGGAACAATGGAAAAGAAAAAAAAAACCCAGGTCACCTATTCTGTAAAGAGCAATTAGAAAATGTATTGTAATTGTGCAAGTTGGTGGAAATATTTCATCCATTCAACCCAAAAATCCATTTATGGAGTATTTCGAAAATGAGTAAATTGTATGTTTTACATGCACTGTAAACCCGAATAAGTTGGCAAAACTCAAAAAATTTGAGGTAATTAGTTACATCAATTTTTTTAAGTAATACTGTTTCCAGTTTTAAGTAAATGGAACTATGAGTTTTTGAGTTTGTTGTACTCATTTTTTTTAGTTGTTGCAAATCAAATAAATTGTTGTTGGTCTTTCGGCTGCTCCTAGCAATGGGTCGCTACAGCAGACAATCCGTCCCGCACACAAGCTTGGCACAGGTTTTACACCAGATGCCCTTCCTGACGTAACCCTTCCATTTTATCTGGTCTTGGGACAGGCACTTCATCCAGTTGTTGGGAATCGAAGCCGGGCCTTTCACATGGCAGGTGAAACACCTACCACTGAGCCACCAGTGCCCCATTGCCTTGATGACGTCAGACACAAAATCGCTAGTCTGAAAGATTTTAAGTTGGTGGAACTTTAAGGTGACAGTTACTGTTACTTAAGTACTTAAAAGATACATAAAATAAAATTTGTTCAGCTAACTTGAAAAGTGTAATTTCTACAAACTCATAAATACCAAAAAGTTCTAAATACTCATAAAGGTCTAGTAATTTGAACTAATTGTAATTATTTAAGTTAACAGTACTCAATATGTTTAATTACTTTGAGCATTAGGGTTTACAGTGTGCCATCATTCGATCTTCCTTGAATTTGTTGACAGTGTTCTCTGGTGACCTGCCCGCCGTACCTGAGGGTTATGAAGAAATGTCTCTCTGTGGTTAATACATCCCCCACACCTGCTTCTTTTGTCCATTTCTCTTCGCCAACATTGCTCAGCCACTGCTTTCTCTTTTCCCTGAAACTCATCTTCGTTCTCCCTTGTTGTCCTCTTTCCTTTTTGTGTTGGCCTAGTTTTATGTTCATCTTTTGTTTTCTTCTCTTTTAACCAGTTTTCCTTCCTCTCATGCAGCTGTTTTTCACTCAGCCTTTTTTCTTTTTTCTCTCCTCTTGGCACAATAACTGGAAGAGACCATTGGGAACTTGAGAAGACCTTCTGGGTTTTGGATTGAGAATCAGTTGGTCTTGTTGAGTCTAGAGGAGCATGAGTCCACTCTCCAGTACAATGTGTCTCTCTCCAGTGACCCCAATGCCACAACGGGCATCGTTCAACTAGCCTGCACACCACCATATCTGTGAAGTAGTGGCAGAAGTCCTCAAACTCCATCCTGATAAGGGAAACCAACAAAGGTCTGCCACATCTTATAATAAGTTATAAGAAATCCCAAATTACTACTGAGAGTTAAGAAACTGTTACAAAACATTTTATTTAGCTTTATCTATTAAGTACCTTTAGTGTTCTTTTAGCAACGTATTATTTGTGGTAAGTTTTAAATTTAAGATTTATAATATAGAGCATAAAGGAGTCCTCAGGCATATTACAAGTATACAAGCACAGCATCAGAAAAAATATCAGTATCATTATTGATGCAAACCTACTTGAATTGTGATTCAGTTTTTGTGAAGAAAAAAATTGGATTTATTACCAAAATTCTCCAACATCTCTGACAATCAGCCCCATCTTCTCTCTCTCACAGCGACCCACCTGCTGCCATTGCTGGGACCTGCAGATATAAAATATGGAAATGATAAGCATTAAAAAAACATGGACTGTCACCTCTACAAAAAAAAGATCTTCTATGAGTATCGTGGTCATATCAGCCTAAGGACTACTAAAATTAGACACATAATCGGGAAAATCAATGCCTGCGGATATGATAGGCTACTTATTACCCCTGGCTCCAGGCTCCGGTCCAGTCTGCTGTGCCCCATGGGTTCCTCATTCGCACCATGTAGAGCCGTGATGTTCCGCAAACAGCTAACAGATTTTCCCCAATACGGACCTTCCTAAATGCAGTTACACCATATGCATGGCCCTTTACCAGACCACATTCCAGTACAGACTCAACCTGCTCTCCTTCTCCTGGCTACATAAATACAGACAGACAGAGAAATCAAACAGTGGCTTAAAAAGACATCAATTGATTAAACAGTTCAAGTTGTTGCTTAATTGGTGGGAGTCCTTTGGATGTTCAGGGCAGCATACAGTTTGTTATTGTACATGCAAAGACATTTAGAATATGTGAATACTGTATGTTCTCTTATATATATATATATATATATATATATATATATATATATATATATATATATACCCGTATGGAGCAAGTGATGAGAGCTTTACAGCTGTGTGCTTTGGCTAGCATCTGAAACAGTGCCCTCCTTTGGTCACCATTTTGGCTCAGTTGCTCTCCATTTAAACTCAGTGGCTCGGATACTCCTCCAGTGAAATCTACCAGAGCTTCTGCAGTGTTTCCTCCCTCTAAGGCTTCATAACAGCCATTGAGTCTAAAAGAAAAAAATTAGAGATTATTATTGCAGTATTCTTATAAAAAATGTATGTAATTATTATGTCATACTTGGCATAAGCTTTCTCCAGCAGGGCGCTCCAAAACTCCCGTGGTGTGGCTGAACGACAAAAGAGAAGAGTTCCATCCTCACTGACTGGTAAGCGGTCATCCACCACCACATCTATCCATTGACCCAACCGCCAGAAGCGGAAGTGGAAAATTCCTGCATACAGGTGTGGACACTTGGGGTTCCACTCCTGCTCCATGTGATCTGGGATGACCTGGATATGCATATCATGTGCAGGGAGGGATAGGAAATGTTAACGACTGAGGAAAATCTACATAGTCTACTTTTCTCAACCTCTTCTTTCACATGCACACCTTCTTCCAAAGCGATGGCTCTGTTGCAAGACAAGAAGTAGCTGCCACCATCCAGCAGTTACCCAGACTCCCCTGGTGCAGATCTCGGGTACTGATTCCATCCACAAAAAGACGTGGGTCTTTATACAGTTCCTGGACCACACAGAGAGAGAGAGAGAGAGAGAGAGAGTTCCCTAGACGTTACCCGAAGTATAATACATTGACTTAATGTTTTTTATTAACATAATTTAAATAGGCATAAATCATATCTTGTGGATAAATACTGTGGACATTTATGTGAGAGATTCTAATAAACACGTGTGCATACTGAGTAAAAGAGGGAAGTGCTGTCACCCAGGACCTGTTCATTACACACACTGACATTGGATCCTGTCTCCAAGGATCTCCTGGTGTCAGGTTACTGATGCCAAACAGGGGTAGCATTTCATTTCACATACAGTAATAAAAATGCATTGGATAGCAGGTTGTACAATATATATTTCAAAGATTTTCTGAAAATCAAAAGCATATGAAAGATTGCCACTGTGTGTGTCAACATGTTTGTCTACTATAGCATTGGATTAAAATTAAATATTAACAGAATTTTTTTTTTTGTTTTTCCACAAAGACTGATGTTTTTACACTTCTAACACTAACAGTGAGTTTACCAATAGCTTAACAAATAATTACTAATTAGATGATTATTCCATGCGTTTAATCCTCTTGGGTGATCACAGTTGTTGCCCTTTAGACCAAGTATCAAGTATCAGGTTGATATCAGTTAACCACTTTGTCAGAAGATGGTGTCCTAAGATCTGATCAGATTTCTCTGGCCATCTATTTGTTGGGGATGTATGGTACAGAGGATACTAAAATTATGAGCTTTGTTTACATAAATGTAAGCTTTGTTTAGCCAACTAAATACCCCATACTAGTCCTTTAATTAGGTATTTTGTGTCTTTTTCATGGAAAAGGAAATGACAGATTTACTCAAGTAAACCTCAGGAATTAATATCAAAGCTTTCTATAAGTGCACAGTTACATTAATGTTTTTGGCTGCTAATCAGGTATCTAGCTTAATGTCTGCTAGTTTGCTACCATCTTGTTAAGATAAACTAAGAGCTCAACATTGAGTTAGTGATGATTATTTACATGCAGTCTTTGGCCAAATTATAGTTATATGCTTTTATACAGTACCAGCTAACTTGATGCTGTTCAGATTAGCTAGCTTTTAGTGGTTTGTGTCTGTGTGGCTAACTTTAGTCTCATTTTTAAACCTCACACACGGCTCACAGACCCACCACTGAAAGCCCCATTACTGCTAGACTTAATTGGCCACACTTTAGCAGATACAGACACTTTTTAAATAATTATTAAATGTTTTTTACAGCACAACCAAAACAAACTTTGGTAATGCTCCTGACGCCAACCACACAACAGACACAGTTTTGAATTGCAATAGGCTAATGCCTTGCCAGCATCAGAAAGGCCTTTAATCAAACATATCTGTAATAGCACCGCTGACTGTGCAACCGTAATTAGACTGGCACTCGCTAGACGCCCACATAAAGAGAATATCATGAACTTCGAAACCCTCATAGTCTATACAAATAGACAAATCTATAGCCCAAAGAAACAGCAGCACCAACTCACTTTTGACAAGGAGGTGATGATGGTGCGCATTTAGAGATTTTTTTTGTGGCAGAGATTTCCTATTGGTTTATATTCTTTGCTTAGTTGAAACCTAAGGAGTAATGGTGAGTACAACTGTACCAGTGGCTAACATAATTGCTAGTGAACACAATATTAACTGTAACTTTGATTTAACATTAACCTATTGTCCATATAGTACATAGATTATGATATTTCTTACCCGTGGCCTTTTCCATGTGAGTCCTGGAGGTGGTGCTCTCTTGTAGAATAGTGACTGAGTACAGGCAGGGAAATATGGGTCTTTGAAAAGTGCTCCATGCCTTAAACAGGCTCGCTTAAGCTTGTGATAGTTCTGACCATGAAACAGAGAAATTCTCTGTGGCATCCTGCAGAGGCCAGGAGACGATGACACAGTGTCAGGACAACAAGACAGTGGACAGGACATGATTTTAATCTTATAAAAACCTCTATACTTATCTTCACTGGATCCGCATGAATTTTGATACACACATGCTCTAGTAATGTCATAGTCACTGTTTTAATTTAAACTAATATGCTTTGCACTGGAAGCAAATGATTTAGTATTTAGTAATCCTCTTGAGATTTTCAAAACAGAAAACTAACTTTCAAGGTCATTATTGTAAAATAAAAGTTTATGTATTTTTGGGTTAGAATTTTCAGTTTAAAAATCATCATATATAATTGGAGATGATCAAATCTAAGTAGCAAGTATACATAAATGAGTAAATGAAATCACGATTTCCTTCCTTAAAACAATTTAAATCTTATTGGAAAAGCATTGCATTGCTGTGTTTCAACCCTAAAAGTTCAGGATTTTAATAAAGTTTGTTTAGAGGAAACTGAGACCTGAAATCTTTAGTACTTTTCCTGAAATAATTTAATTTAAACTAATTGTAAAAAATATTATAAACTGATACTTGATTTGACGGACTGTGTACCAAGAGATACACTCTTTCAGATTATTAGTTAACACTGAATGATGGGTAGAGTAAAGGAGGCAGCTATGATTCAAAGAGGCTGTTTTAGCTCTTTGGATTTTGGCAGGGGAAAAGGGGCAGGCCTGGGGCCAGGATCAAGCAGCAAAATATGATCTAGCACTCCGTCTGTGTCAGTGTGTATGCCAGGATAATTTGTGGGTTCAAGAGCTCATGCAAATTCCACATAGGCCATTACCATCACCCCAACAAACCAGGCAACCTATTTACAGCCAAACAGCATAAAATGCCTGGATGCACTTAAACATTTTTACAAAATAAAATATATAATATTTCAAGAAATAAACTGTAAAATGACATGAAAATGTATTTAATAAATGCATTTTATTGTTGTGTTCATATTTTGATTTGATCTACAACTGTACTGTACATCTACATATACAATATAACAAAGGCAAATAATGAATTAGGAAGCAAAAAATTTACATTATACTATATATTTAAAAAATATTTTAACTGAATGTAATAAAAAAATCAGAAATAAACTCTAGGTTAAATTGTTTATTCTTACTATTATTTTAACAATTACATTTATACATTAATAATATTAGAAAGAAAAAAAACTGTTATTTGTAGTAAACTCTTAACAACTTTCTTTTCCATAATATACTACAAATAAAAAAATTATATAACGTAAGTCTGTATAATTTAAAACATTAATATATTTATAACATATTATATCAGTAAAAATATATTAACTTTGTACCCACTACATATGAACAAATCGAAAAAAAATTGAATCACAGATTTTTTTTTATAGAAGTAGAATAAGACTTAATATATTTACCATTATGTAGAATAATACTGAATAAATGCGAGCATTTTTGTTTTATTTAATTAAAAGGATGGTCTTTGAAGTAGCCATCTAGATCCCTAAATTATCCAGAATAAACTGCCTTAGAAAAGATGTTTGAAGATTTTGAGACATTAAAAAGTGAATTTCAGAAGGAATTCCTGCTTGGTTAAAGAAAAGCTGCTGGATGGAGAACAGCACTTTCAAAAAAAAAAAATAATAATAATCTTATCCAAATATGATAAATTTTATCCTTTGATTCTGCACACATTGCATTTATCAAATTATTATTAAATGCGTACACTGTGAAAATGAGCCAAGTTAGACCATTACTTAACACAGACTGAGCACTCACCTTTTTCCTTCGTCAAAACGACTTTTGTCACTTCAGTGTGTTTTCCCAAGATCTTGGCTTTACCTAGCCATCTATGCACTTTCATCAGCTGGTCCTTAACATCACGCCATATTGTTGATGCAGCTGGTAATAAGAATGAAATGCTCAAATGTCTGCTAGCGATATTTCAGCTGAACTAAAAGCATGACACAGGGAAACTGCAGGAGAGAGGTGGAAGAGCAACAAGTGTTTCCTTTCACATACTGTACCTGTCTGCTTGTTGTCACCGTGACAACCAGATCCTGAGCTCCAGACCAACTGGCAGTTCTTTGAATGGACTGATTCCCTGGCAGGAGAATACAACACTGTATCTAACCACTGTACATCCCTGTTGTAAAAAGGTTCATTTATGACACATGGGCATCTTGCTTAATTGGCACATGTGGCTTTGCATGTGTACTTTATGTCATCTTACATCTCAAATCAGGACATACACATAGAAGAGTCAATGTGCGTAACTTTGGTAAAGAGCTCAAATCACTATAAAAGGGCAGCCCAATACTTACAACTGTAACATCATCCCTTATGCTACACTTTCTCAGGTAACAATGCCATGACACACAGTTACGTAGAAATGGCAAAAAGATTATAAAATTTTGTTATACTATTGTGCAGTCAGGAAAATTTAGCAGTATTTAGCACTCATCAGCAAGCTCTTAGAGCTTAGCCTGTTCTACAGAGCATTTACAATCAAGCAAGAAGCATACAGACCAAGCATGTTTCATCAGCTCTGCTTCTCATATTAATGGGCTATATCACTTGCACACTCTCTCATAATGCATTTGTTGGTCATCTTGCTGACCTGAAGCAACTTGCTGACCAAGATCTTCCCTCTACTCAATTAGTCTCTCTGACCTGTAACTCAGTTTAAACACACACCAGTACCTCCTTCATTACTTCATCCATTTGACATAAAGCCATCCCCATTCCCTGGCACACACACACACACACAAACGCAAAGTTACACTTACGTCTTTCTCACATTTTCTTGTCTGCTTGCTACTTCGCCACTCGTCCCTGTCTGTTTTTCTCATCTCCACTCTCCTGGCAAATCCATCATGCCGTATCTGTTTACATTAAACGCGTGGCACTGACACCTGAGTCTTCCAGGAGCCTCCAGCCGTGCAACTACACACACACACGCACATGTTGCTATCTTAGTGGGGTATTTTCAGAGACTTGGTAAATTGTGTCTAAAAAAAACCTGTAAAATTCTATTACACTACTGTAAATGCCATGTTCAACTTTCATTCTAACCTCAGTGACCAAAAGGCAATATTTTCCAGTTTTTAAAATAACTGCTTAAATTTTCCAAGGTGAAAACTGTCATGGCATAAATGTGATTTTTTTTTTACAGTGTAGATCTATAAACTACAGGTTGCCATTTGCACACGTATCTCAACCTGAATAAATTTGTATTATGAGAAAATCTCATTTTAAAAGTAGTTTTCCCCAAAAAGTACTTTATTTAGTACTTAAGGAAATACATTTTTACCAAATTTATTATAGCTTATGGACTGAAAGAGTTATTTAATATTTAAAATGTAAAACCTATTTGATTACCAGCATCAGTCTCTGCCTTGTTATGTGAGGTTAAAGTAGATGTGAGCAAAGTGCACAAATCCTGTTCTTCAATAAAAGTAGAGATACCCTGGGTAAAATATTACTCACAGCGAAAGTATAAGTGCCCTGTTTACCATTTTACAGTGGTAAAAGTACTTTAAAAATATTACTCTGTTTCATCACTGTCTCAACGTCTGATTTCAAAACACCTGCTACATGATTAGGGAAGGCAAATCTTGAAAATACTTCCTTTTTTAAGAATCATGTAGACATATGTAACTTTCATCACTGCAAGCACTCTTCTAATTTTTTAAGGATGACGAAGATCATAATGAATGGCAAGGAGCACCACAAAAAGTTGAAAGCTTAAGTTTCCAAAAACTTTCAAAAATCGTGTTTAGTTGGCAATTTCTTTAGACATTTGATAGCATTTACCCCAGACTTTATTAGACTGCCTTTTTAATGTACATTACTAAACCATGTCCAGGTAATTTCATTTAAAAGCTAATTATCGGTAGAAATCATTTGATCAAAGGCATTTTTAGACACTTGTGTCTGCTTTCTAAAACTAAGTAACAGCAATAAATAGTAGCTTACAGTACCTCAGGTCATCACAAACACAGTACGAAAACATTCTCTTTTTTTTATTATTATTATAATTATTTCTGTTCATTACAGTGTGTTTCTGGTCTTACATAATGATGAAAAGGTTATAACTGCAAACAGCAATATCACAGGAAAACTTGAGTAATCTTCCTCTGCTATTGAACAAATAGTGCAATATGAGCGTTTATTTACTAATTATTTCAATAAACAAGATCTTCTTGTAAAAAATCTGTTCATTTTCTCTGTAACTACCTGTCATGCAAATAAATTATTGTAAAACAAGTAGTTCGTAGTAGTAGCAGTTTAAAGTTCACAATACATCTACTTATTTATTTTACCACATCTGAAAACCTATTTTAGATTCACAAACTATGTAATAATTTCCATATTATGTTCAACATGTGAAAAATATTGGCATTTAAAAGAAATTATTTTGCTGATGAGGCTGAAAAAATTAAATAATGTTTTAACTAGTAAATATCACCATAATCTTTGAATTACAATACAAATGTTGATAACAAGTAAACATGCTGCAAAAAAAATTGTCTTTTTCTTAATGCTTTTCTGATGGCTAAACTTCAGTTAGACCGTTGGGTGACATGAGATGATTTGAAACTGTTGTCTTAAAAATGAAAAAAGAAAAGGCAGAACTCTGCTCTTGTCTGTAAGAAAAAGCTGCTGTACTAACAACTGTACTTTCATGCAATCAACCTCATTCAAATATGGTATATTATGTTATGTACCATAAACAAACGGTCCATGATAAAATGACCAAATGTTTACACACTGTTAAATACACTCAAAGAGAAACTTTGCAGTCACTTACAATGGCTATGAAAACTAATAACTTCCCTCTTCCCCATCATAGTTCCTGTCTTAAATATGTACAATGACCTAAAATGATACAAATCATTTTAACCATCTTTAAAACCATGCTACTGTATCTTTACTTTAATGAAAGTACATCACTGCAAAGCACATGAACCACTGGGCAGAAAGTCCTGTACGTAGGTAGCCACTGCCTTTGTGAGGTACGTCATCGTGCCAAAGCGGCCACTGGGTGCGCTATCGTACAGGAGCCGACAGATGCCTGTGGCTGTGTCTCTTTCTAAAATGTTCTCTTCAGCATTAAGAGCTTTCTGTAATAAAAAAGGAGAATGGTTACATTTTTAAATAAATCAGGATTTTACATTGTTGTTGATGAAGGTATAAATACATACTTAGCTCTTAATCTGGAATGAAAATTACACCTTTTTGCCACACACCCAGATTTCCCAGACATTACGCCTTGCTTTACATTTACAAACACACATGCACATACACACACTTGTACCTGGTCCTGATAGAACATGTCATTTGCGATGTGGACAATCTTCTCCACATGGATGATGCTGCCAAAGCTTTGAATATCAACATCAGCCAGCATGGTGAGCACCAGGATCGCCTCCACCAGCAGCTGCCTGTACTCAGGCTGAGGCACTCGGTTCAGGACTGTTTCCACATGCACAGCAAACTTAATCTCACCTGGTGTCATCTAAAGAGGCAGAATAAAAAGATTTCCTTGTTAGCAATAAAACTCGATTCAGGGCTGTTCAAACCCAGTCATGGAGAGTCAGTGTCCAGCACAGTTTGTAATTCACCAACACTGAAACTAACAATTAACTTCTTATTAGATCAGCTGAGTTTCAGGAGAGAAATCACAAAATTGTGCTAGATACTAGCCATTCAGGCCTGTTTGAAGAGCCCTGACTTAAACGTCATTTTTTATGCATATGTGAATGAATTGGTTTTCACACTAGCCTGATGGGACATGGGCTTCTGACTTCTGTTTAGATCTTTGTGAAATAAACCCACACACACATACGGCCTAATTTAATACAATAATCACAAAAAAAACAGGTTAGGCTAATGTCAAACCTCTCTTGTAGTGGACGATGGGAGAACAAAGCCTTCAATAGACAGCCCATGACACTATCAGAAAGAGGAAGAGAGAGAGGGAGAGGGTTGCATATATTTAATCTTTTTATAGTTCTATAATTATAAAGTACTTGCTGAAAATACAGTGTCTATTTATATGGCTGTCAAATTGTACAGAAAGCCGTACCATGGTAAACATTTAATCAGCAATACAATACAATGTGAAGGATAATATTTAGATTTACATTTTCACTACTGGAACCAATGCATGTTCAATGACAGTCATGAATCTACACTAAAACAGCTGAAAATAAAAAATGTTTGTCACAGATTTTAATATTTTGTAAATAATTGCGAAGTTGGATGTACTTAGATAAAGTTGTCATTTTGAGACAGATGAGAAATGAACTGTATATTAAACACTTAAAAGTTGGCTCAGCATAGGACATTCAGTAAAGAATCAGAATATACATGGAGTGGAAAAAAACTTCATAAAAAAAACTATTTTGTAGTTATTACCATTTTAATACAGAAACCCCGATTGTCTCCTTAATTCCTACCAATCTCTCTTTCAGTGAATTAGGCTAATCTGCATATACTCTTGAACTGTGGGAGGAAACTGGAGTAGACGGAGAAAACCCACCAAGCACGGGAAAAACATGCTACCGCGCACTCCATGCACACAGACTTTAAGGTGGGAATCGAACCTAGACCATAGAGATGCAAGGCAACAGTGCTAACCACTACACTACCGCACGCCTTTAATGTTGTTAACAATAATTAAGTAAGTAACAGTATTTAACTGATGGACAATGTGTCAATAAAATGTTCTGTGTCTAAATATCATGGTTTCTGAATGTTGGCCAACTATAAAATGTTGAGCAACCTTGTTGTGGCCACAAACACTTCTTTTTTCACTGTGCATTCAATAATTATACATGGATTGGGTTCTGTTAAGATGAAAGAAATTAAATACAAACAAATGCAGAGCAATTAAAATGCTCAATGCACTGCCTGAACGGGTGCGTTTCTCATTAATGCTAAACCTTGCTCTCCTTATGTGCATTACTTTAAATTATATATAACTTGTAGGTTGTGTACAGATGATTCAGTTAAAGACTCACATAAACATTTTGTTTGGAACTGCAATGAATTCATACATACTGGCCAAAATCTCTGCAAATGTAAACATAGCAAATGTGTTTGGAATGCTGCTAACCTTCTGCAGAATCTTCCAGACTTTCTGATAAAATCCTACTGGAACTCTGTTGAGGGCTCCATCCAGCCTCCTCCTGCGAAGCCACTGGCCCTGACGGCTATCGAGCGCAACAGGAGCACTCACAGAGCCATCAAATGACTCCAACGAAGAGAGACGGTGCTTGTAGCAGTCACATAAGTGAGTACATACAGTACATGTTATTATCGCTGTTATTATCGAACACACTTAAAAAGGAAGTTATAAATAAATAATAGCAACAAGGGCAATGCATTCAGGGTATTTTTAGTTAACTAGTGGCTTCATTAAAAAAAAAACTAACAATGAAGAATTTTGAATAAAACAGAGGAAACAAAAACAAACCAAGACTTACAACACACTCTGTGGTGTCAGTATCAAAGGACTGTCCTAAGAAGGTCTACAGAGGGAGAATCAAAAAACAGAAAACAGTGTAAAGTTAAGGATTTCCAGTACAATTCTGCTGGAAAAAGCTGTTCTGAACATTTTCACACAGACCACACATTAATCACACTAACATGCATGCTAGCCAGGAGAAAACCAATCACTGATCACAGTAGCTTCTTTTTTACCCATTGCGAGGTGGTGATTCTGTCAGCATATTATTTATAAATTGTATACAGTGGTACTTCAGCATACAAAAGCCCCACCTGGCGAAGAACTAAAATTTTGCAAGAAATTTGTCTCGGTATACGAAGCATTTTCAGCAAACGAGCAACCGAGCCAGTCGTGTGCGCGTCCGGTGTGTGTACAGTCCTGTCTAAATGTTTTGATTGTTTTTATAAGCAAAAAATTTAATCATAGTGTAAAAAATTGGTAATATTGGTAATATTTTTTGGTGGCTGGTACGGATATTTACTTACGGCTGATTTATGAAATGCATTTTCTTCTGGGAAAATACGTTTCGCAATACAAATTTTCACCTTAAGAACTCACCTCCGGAATGGATTAAATTCGTATGCCGAGGTATCACTGGACTACTATTTTGTATACAGAGATCCCTTTAAGCGTTAGTTATTACAGCAAGTCTGAAATTTTTCTGATTGCTTCAAAGTGAGCCAGACTGAAGCATGGCATGATTCACCTTACTCTGAGTAGCCCAAGATAATCTCCTGTCTTCCAGCTGAAAACGAAAACACAGTTTGTTCTTACCGCTCCCACAACAGAGGACAGTTGAGTGAGAAGTTAAAGTTCCCTATACCAGTGCTGCTGTCTGAGGCAATACAACAAAAGGGATGTGGCACTGTACTGGTTGCTAAGTAATTACTAACCAGCTTCATATCACTCTTCAGTTTGCTGATGCCAGCACGCTCACTTTTGGTGGCACCCACATGGCCAACTTCATGTATGGAGATGCCAGGACTCACACCCGTATCTACTAAACAGAAAAAAACATGGTAAAACACCGTAAACAACTTGGTAATTAATGAAGTGTGCTGAAGGCTGAGGGTTCGTCCACACGAAGCCTGTGCGTTCCCTATTCGATCCTTTTTTTTCGTAAACACGGCGTCGTCTCAAGAAATATCTGCGTATACACGAAACCACTGTAAACGGTGTAGTATATATGCCAGACCAGTATGGGGCGCTGTAATTCTGCCATAGAGATGCACTATACACGGAGAAGAAGACTTTGAGCATGCGCAATTTCTTTGTGTTTAGATTTTTAATGTTCAGTATATCTGAAAACTGAAACACCAAGAATACCTACAATATCTACAATGTTTTACATGTAGCATGAAATAATTTTCCCCAATATTGATATTACTCCTTCATATTGCCCAGCTGTAAATTGGACCTACTGTATACCTTTGACCATGTAAATCTAAAAAATCTATTTGCATACTCATTCATCTGATGTCATTTTCAAGAACCTTAAACCTGACCTTTAAACGTGAACTTTTTTCTCTTTCTCGGGTCACCACATCGTATCAATCAATCTGCATTTTATTGGCATGAGTGTTTTCCCGGATTCCCTTTTTGCTGCAGCCCACCCATTTTCCCAGGCTTGGGACTGGCACTGAGGGTATACCCCTGTATTTTAGTGCCTGGGTATTATATATCACTATATGGTTAAGGGCCTTGCCCAAGTGCCCAACAGTAGCCACCAGGCAACTCCCAACCCTCTGAACGGCTAATCAAGCATTACAGGCCCTCAACCGCTTGAGCCACCACTGCCCCCAAACTTTAAATGTGTAGTTAAATAAAAACTAAAATTACAAAAAAGATTAACATTCTGTTATTTACAGAGAAAAATCTGACATTGATCACAGACTCAGAAATAAAACTGGTAAACAATAAGACAATTGAGCAATCTACATTTTGCAAAACATAAGTAACTGACCATGCCTCTGCACCCCAAACTCTTTGCCACTGAGGATGTGATGTAAAAGATTCTTCATCTCAGAAGGGCTCAAACTCATCAGACTTTCTGTGGCTTCCTCATCTGGAATAGAGATACAGTACATAAAGTCATTAATCAATCCATTGATTTAATACAGAAAAGATGTCATTTTGTTTGGAACTATGTCTGTAGTACCTGAACAGTTAAGAGACTGGGCCAGTTCAGTTGCCATGACCTGAATGATGAGGCCGATCCTCAGCCTAAACATCTCACTGAACAGACCTGGCTGTGTCCTGATGTTCATCGCCAGGTACACCATAATCTCCTGTCAAACACACACAGAGATTTCATTCTTTTCACACAAAAAAATGACAAATTATATTATTTTATATGAAGATTCCTGATGTTTGAGAGTCAAGAGTGCATTCAAACCTGAGTGAGGATTGAGATTGTTATGTTGTTCTCACTGGCCTCATCTATAAGTTTAACCAGCAGGTCAGGTGGCATTGGCCTGCACCAAGACACAAATCAGACAGTATTGTAGCTGCAGTTGTAGACACGATGTTGAAATTCTAACATTTTAATTAAATTAACTAAAACATTTTGAACTAAAACAAATTGTCAAGAGTGTCCATGTCACAACTCACGCAGTAATGGTCTTTTCTCTTGGTTCGGGAGGTAAACCTACTGTTAAGTGCTTTTGATGAGCTAGCAAATCAGAACAAGCCTACAAACACAAACACACACCTCATCATTAGGCGTATTCTGTAAAACACCTTAAACCAAAGCTAAATTATCGAGAATAATAATCTCAAAGCTCTAAGACTGCCAACTTACCCAGTCAAGCTCCTCCACCTTTTTGCGTAGCATGCCGGAGATCATACGGATGAGGCCCCAGCAGCGCAGGTCTCCTGCCTTTTCATACAGCTCCAGCAGCAGACGGTGCACTGTAGTACCTTTACCATGAAGCTGTGTATCCCAATCCATCCCTCTAAAATAACACACAATAGTCACACTTAGGAGCATAAATTACTACGAAACAGTAAAGACAGGCCAAAACATTGTTTTACATTGTACACATTTTGCATTATGTTTGTAGCCTCACATTATGGGTGAAGTGAAACCCCTTGTGTACTTAACACAAACTGAGTTAAAACCTTGAGGATAACTGCACAACCAAACTTTTGATATTATAAATGAATAGCATGTTACCAACATAGACATATTAGACATTTAATTGTCAAGCAAACAAACTATTAAAGATATTCTAAGCTACACATTAGATGATAATGCCTATATATATATATATAAACAAATATAAAGGTGAAAGCTGACTTGTCTTTAAAGAGGATGTATAGGATGTCTGCCTGGTCTTGGAGACCCTGTGTATCCTTAAGCAGCTGAACCAGAGCCATGTAATCTACAGTTCCATCAGCACCACGGGGCAGGTTGAAATCTGATGACACAAACACCTGTGGGGCCTAAAGTAGAAATAATTAGCTACAGCAAAAAAGATTTTTTACTTTTTCATCTTTCGTGTGTATATGCATAAATGGTTGTGCATATACCGGGCTTGGTTCTGATCTAGAGGAGTCTTTTAAGTTAAGAGACGGTTGAGGGGATCGGAAGAGCTTGGTGGGCAAATACATTTGCACATCTGTAATAATAAAAGCATCAAAAAAACAACATGGATGAAACGCATAGGCAAACTGCAGGGGGAACACAATAAGCAGTAGCGATGCTCACTATGTAGTTGAAGATCTTTAGCCTTGTTGACTAAAGACACCATCTCTCTTGTTTGATTGGCTGCAGCCCTGAAGCGGCAGAGCCCGCTGACATTGTCCTCTGCTTTCATCACCCGCCGAGGCACTGCTGTGGCCAAAAGCTGATCCAAATACTGTGCAAGATCATCTCCATCTGCAAGGAGAAAAGTGTCTGATGATGTGTTTGCTTGGAAGTTGGATAAATATGAACAAAAAGGTCTAAAGAAATAAAGTAAAGGAACTACTTAAATACCTACATAGTATCCAAAAATATATATCCACAAATAAAAACATTCATTTTAGTTCATCTCTAACAATGAATCAATACATTGAAACAAACTCAAAAATCATCCAAAAACCAGCTTCACATTAGTTGATGCAGCAAACAAACCACTAGAAGCATACAGAGGAACATAACTAGCCGGCTCTCCAACACGCTTGGATATCATTAGCTAATAAAGAAGCAATTAGAGCCTCTTTTAATTTAAGATATGGTTGAGAGATGGTGAGCAAATAGAGTTTCGACAGATGCCTACAAGAGTTGAACATCCTGTATTCACAAAGCTTCTTGGAATTCTCTCAGAGAGCTCCTATCTTAGCTAAAAAGTTCTAGCTGGGAGTCCTAGACTAAAAGCGGTTTAGAAAACTTCTCAGAGCAACTCTGAGTAAGGAAAGTACAAAAGCCTTTATCTTTAAGGGTGATGCAGCAATTCAAGGAATGTTATTGGTTGATAAAAAAAATAACCTCTGACTTCTGCAAAGGTCTTGAAATGTGCTCTTTTTGTGAAGAATATATGATAATATAATAGAGAGTGAAATCATGTTTGTATATGAAGACATTGTACTGTATAATCATGACTACAGGCTACCTTCTGCGAAGTTTCTGTTATAGGCTAGATATCTTAAAGATAATTCAACAGCCAAATGTTGAAATGTGTCTACTTTTGAAGCAACCAATGGGCACACAGACGTAACTATATTTAAGTTCTTACATTTATTTACTATACTGATTTTATTACTTTTAATCCATTTCAGATTGATAGGAGCAAAATGGCTCAGCTTTTTACCAATTTACATGATTGCAGGACAGTCTATTTAAGTTGCACTATTGGATGGTATGTAGTCAACAATCCAAGAGAGATGGAAGGAAGTAAAAGAACAAGAAAACCAAATTGGATAGAAGGTGCTTAAAATTCCTTGCCATCACATGACACAACGCTTCTACAGATGCCTACAATTGCCTACAGAAGGCCACACATGATCACATGGTTTATACTGTACAGTGGACCTGCATCAGACCAATGGGTCATAAATAGCTTTAGCACTACCTCAAAAAAAATTTCAACAGGATTTTAAAATAGACGCCCATGCTGGCAAACTGCTGACCGCGGTGGGTCACCCTTTTAAGCCACAATCTAACCCTACAATATCCCAAGGCTCATCAGTATTTGTGGATTCATAGCAACTGGTGAATATGTAAATAGCAAATATCAATTGGTGCAAGCAGGAACTGGGCAGCATGTTATAAAAAGAAAAGATTTAGAATTTTTCTCCTTCCAATGATTTTAAATTATAATAAATATTTTAGGGAAATAATAACATGGTTTTTATGCTGATGGTAATGTTTCTTGTGGCTGTTCCTCCTTACCATCACTAATGCTGAGATCATGCACAGTGCCTTCACTATGAAAGCTGTACTCTTCATCCTCATCCTCACCCCAGCTCAGACTGCTGGAGCGAGGTTTACCACTATCCAGGAAGCTTAGATGAGCAAAGCAGGATGTGGTCAAGAACTCTGACAACTTTCCCGTCTGTATCCTAAAAAAACAGAGAGGTGAAATTAAATATCTGCCTAAAACTTGACAAAGGAATGGTTAATTACATGTCTCATACTGATGCTTGGCTCTGACCTTGCTCCTCCATAATAGCCATCCTGAAGTTTCTTCAGAGTGGCCAATACTACAGGGTCCAGGTCTGTGTGGTTCTCAGCTGAAAATAAAGTTACATCACTTCATGAGGAACCATGTCTCTCCTTGTGGTTGTGCCTCTTTAAAATCTTTAAGCTGGACAGTTTTATTTTTAATTGCCTTTCATTATAGTTGGATTTTTTTTTTTTTTAATTTACACATAATTTAGAAAAGACAGACCTATTCAACCTACAAGTATCATAATATTGTATGATTGGACATGATGCGGCAGGATTAAGCGATCCACAGTATCTCGATTGCAGACAGACTGTCTCATTCTAGAAAATGTTACCCTGCATTCAAGGGTGGGTAGTAACAAGTTATATTTACTCCATTACATTTACATAAAAAAAAATTACTTCACTGAGTAGTTTTACTGCACCATACTTTTTACTTTTACTTAAGTAGATTTGTGAAGAAGAAGCGCTACACTTCGCCAGTGGATCTACCACATGACTGTGGTAGACAATAATTACATGACTCCGTTTGACTAATCAGTTGCGATAACAATAACCAAATGTAGTCACATGACCACACACACATGACGTGATAGACAGCGAAGGAAACATTTCGCGGTTAGTTTAGCTGTTTTATTTAATGTTGCAATGTTAACATATATAATTGTCAAATAAGCTAGAGGCAAAAAAATATACGTTTCTTGCATCAGTTTATGGTACAGTGAGACCTCTTGTACATGTTCTAATGTTATTTTCTTTCTGCTGAGCCATTTGGAGGGCAACTGAATATACAGTATAGCTTAAACTGAAAATAATTTACACTGTTCAAACATACATGTTACCTACAGTAGGTATTTGCTTCCTCCCACAGTCCAAAGATATGCAGCTATTTAGACTAATTGGCATTCCCAAATTGCCCGTAGTGTGTGGATGAGTGTGTGTATGTGTGTGTGCCCTGCAATGGATTGGCATCCTGTCCAGGGTGTACCCTGCCTTGTGCTCTAAGCCTCCTGGGATAGGCTCCCGCGACCCTGAATACCGGATAAAGCGGTATAGAAGATGAGTGAGTGAGTAGGTATTTGATTCAGAAGCTTTATGTTGAAAAAAGTGAGATTAGGAAAATTTGTTTTCTGTTCCTTAATTTGCTATGTTGTAAAGATATTTAGTCTTATTTATCCATTTTATTTTTTTTATTTGGAAATGTCAGAATGTGTACATTATTTTATCATTTTGCTGCTTACATAATTATGTACTTGAGTAGTCTTTTTACCTAATACTTTTTTTACTTTTACTTGAGTAAATATTTTGGAGGACTACTTTTACTTTAGTAATATTATTTTGAATTACAGCTATTTTTACTTAATTACAATTTTTGGCTACTCCAACCACCTCTGCATGCATTAGGTAGTGATTGACTACTTAACCAATTTCCATGATCCAACCGACAGACCATTATGAGCTGCATCATAAATAAGCTTACCCAAATTTTAAATGCATAATAACCCCTTTATTGCTGTGGCATAGAATAACATGAACATCAGTCCCACTCACTCAGCATGGTCTGGGAGACAGGGAAGGTGACAGTAGGCCGGCCGGTCATTCTCCAGCGAGAGGACAAGTAGGAAAGGTCAGTACGCAGCATTTCCACAATCATCCTGCTATCAAGAGCCAAGTAAAACTGCTGGTGATCAATAAACTACCAGAAGAAAAGAGAATAAAAAATAAATGGGAAAATTTAAGAATGAAAGGAAATACACTGACTAGAAATATAACTGCATTGCACTCTTTTTCATGCAATTTACAAATAATATCCATATTTAAAATGTGTTCTCTGGTCCAGTACCTGAGGTGTAAAGGTGAAGATAGTGTTGCGGATGATGTACAGCTTTGAGGTCCCCAACACACCAATCCTGCGATACGGCCTGCCAGTAAGCCCAAGCCTCTGGTTACGTCCTTTAAGATAAAAAAAGAAACAATTAGCCAAATAAATCATTTCTAGCAGTCTGATCTGTTGGGACATTTTTTAAGAGTAGTACATGGCTCCTACCTAGTCGAGCGTAAATGTGACTTAGAACTCGTGAAGGTTGCACTCTGATGGGGTGGATGTCTGTGACTGCATCTACTGATATCCCATTCTTCAGGAGCAATTCCTTAATCTCATCATTCTCTGCCAGAATGCACACTACACAAGACCAAGTACAAATACACATAAATTCCAGGGCTTAGAGCGTTATAAGAAATTTTTAATCTATTGCAGCTGATATCATTTGTATAAAAATGGAACTTGCCTTGAACAACAACATCAGGCTTGGGAATGGTGGAGAATCTTCGGTTGAGTGGGTCTATCTCTCCGGGAGCCAGAAAGCCCTGAGGGTTTTTATTTTTATTTTAGAAGAACATGATTTTAATAATGCAATTCATATATTGAGGCCTTTTTTTTTAAAGATGTGGAAGTGTGCCATCACCTCTGCCAAAAGACTTCCCAGTATGTACAGTGACTGGCCCCACTTCAGAGGGCACTTTCCCATAGGGATCCTCGCTACGGAGTGAGGATTCATATACTCTTCATCTACCTAGAAGATTATTGTTCGATTCTCAAATCCAGCCAAGTTTCCATAAATGTTTTACTGCTGTTGTAGTAAAATTTCAATTAAATGAACCATACCCGATCAGGAGGGACACTGTAGAGTTCGGGTAGCAGACGTATCCCGTCCTTCTGTTTGATTAGTATACCATCCAGTGCCTCTCTGTACTCCTGCACCTGATAAAAGTCAGTTTAACAAATCAGAATCTTTTCCCTCCATTTATCTTTCCTAACCACTCTGTCCTAATCAGGGATTCAAAGACTATAACAAAAACACTAGGCGCAAGGTCGGAATACACCCTGGACAGCATGCCAGTCCATCACACACCACCATGAACACAGGCTTACACCTCACTTACACCTACTGTAGTGGCAATTCAGTGTATTTATCTATCAGCATGTTTTAAGTAGGTGTGAGAAAACATGATCCAGAGCAGAATACAAATCTCAACAACAGGGTCTCCTAAGTGGAGCCTAATACAAGTTGTCTCATCACCTGGTGATTGTAAAGTCATGTCCTAAGTGTGTCACAGCCATCTGTGGCCAGGAGCCAAAGAGAGCAAAACAGGCCATGCTGTCTGAGTGGGAGTTATGTCTTATTTACACTCTCATGTCAGTTACAGTGACATTGGCCAATCGTAGGTTGCACTTTCTGGCTCATGTTTTAAAATTCTATGTTTGCATAGAAAACTTTTGCACTACTGCACTTTAAAGATGGATAATATCACCATGGCGCATCATTCTATTTCTCACTTAATGACCACACTGTCCTGCTGCTGTCTGCACATTACACATTCCATACTTATTACGGTTTATTTATATACAGTAGTTCTTACTTTTTATAGTTTTACATTTTCACATACTTCTACATATTTCTACTTTATTTGCTTCTATTTTATTTAATTGTAACAAAACATAGTACATACATAGTTTGTGTATTTAATATATATATATATTTTTTCCTATTAGAATTTATGCCTCCTTACTTCCCTTTTTTCTTTTGAAGGTCACAAACAGTCATGCAAGCATTTCACTGCATAATCATACTGTGTATGGTTGTGTATGACCAAACCCCTCTCAGTGAGATAAAGTTTAAGAATACGTGATAGAGCATTGACACAGTCCTTATTTATATCTAATTTTCTCTTGATTATGGACAGCAGTTTATATCAAAAATATTTTGCAACATTACTATTTAACTTTTCTAAAATATTGGGTTTTCACCTGCTCTTGGCTGTTTAGAAAGATGCCATCAAGGATGAGGTAGGTCCAGAAGAGAGGCCATTCACATTCAATGTTCTCAAACAGTTTCAGCTCAGCAGATTCATAATACAACCTAGTGGGATCCTGTGCACACAGAGAAGATATACTGAACGGGAAATGATGATATGATAATACCAACCATTACACTGTATATCTACAATATATATCAGGTACACGTGATGCGAAATTCCTAATATCCAACCTCTTTAGGAGTTTTATGACCATCTCTAAGAAACCGACAGCAACCATATCTCCCCTACAGAACACAAAAAACACAGTTAAAAAAGGCATTCACATTCAAAATGTTACCATAATGTGTATTCTTAAATGACTTAAAATCCAACCTGTAGTTTGGAAATGATTTCCTCCTTGGTGATGTTGACTAACTCCATGTCCTCCACTGCGAAGGCCGGATATGAGATAATAGCAAGAACGCCAGCATCTACTTCTTTCGATGTGGATGCTCTGGGCAACATGGAGTTAAGAATGGACTGGACAAAAGGACAGTATCTAAAGTCAAATTATTTGTACATGTATACTGCAGTATATTCAAACCATATTCAGGTTATTCCCAGTTAAAAATACGCACAAAAAAACACAACACACTGAGTAAAAATGAGAGATACCGAAAATGTGTTTGCATTATGGTTGATAGTCCCTAAGCAAAAAACCTCCATCAAGTAGGTTTATATAGAGAGCTCAGTAATCATAACCAAAGAAAGTGTTTATTTTAACCGAAAAAAAAGTGTCAATTGCAGTGGGTAAAACAGACTCTTTAATTTCAGTTGCAAGTGAGATCAGTTTATATCATTCCTTATTTGTGTTTAAGGTGTGATTTGATTATTTTTTCAGATTAGGCATACTTGTACATCAAGTACTATTCAAATTAATAGATTAGTGGATTCATAGCCTTGGCCATGCTTAATCTATCAATTTATGGGCAATAGGCAATATTGTAGGCAATAGTTGCATTAAGGCAATGATGTAATGAAGATTTAGAATTCATTTATTTTGACTTCACCTGACAGTGCTGGATGTCGTCCGGCAGAGTATGGACCACTGAACTTGGCCCTCCTTTAGCCCCAAATAGGTTCAGATCATCCAGTGCCTCCAGTGCTGCCTACAGCAACAAAGCATCCATTCATACATTGCATTTAAACTCAAGGTTTATAACAAAAAACTCCTCTTCATCTCATCTTCTATACCACTTTATTCTGTATTCAGGGTCACAGGGACCTGGAGCCTATCCCAGGAGGCTTAGGGCATGAGGCAGGGTACACTCTGGACAGGGTGCCAATCCATCGCAGGGCACCCACACATACACACATTACAGGTAATTTGGAAACGTCAATTAGCCTAACCTTTGGACTGTGGGAGGAAACTGGAATACCCGAAGGAAACCCACCAAGCACGGGGAAAACATGCAAACTTCAGGCACACAGATATGGGAATTGAGCCTGGCCGGGAATCTAACCCAGACCCTGGAGGTGCAAGGCGACAGTGCTAACCACTACACCACCGTACAGGCCATAACAGAAACACAACATTTAAATCCACTGTGCATGTTAACACAGTGCATGTTAGGCACTAAATTAAACTTTTCACAGAGCCTTTCTACTTCAGAGTTCCGGGTTAATAAAACAGAATCAATAGTATTTTTTTCTATCAAATGAGAATAATGATTTCACTGTTGCATTGCATTAAAACAGAGGAACTGCCCTAGGAGTTGGCTGGACTTCGTGGGAGACGGGTGAAAGGAGTTTGGCAGAGCTGACCTGCTGAGTTCATAATAGGTCGAGCACACCAGTGAAAGCGTCATTAACCTCAGCGGCATTCTCAGCTGCTCAGAAGCAGTGATCTAAAGTTTGTTGGTGGGAATGTGCATGTGAGTGTGTAGCGTAAATAAGACATGGCCACAAGACATAACAGATCTTTTGTATATTTAAATACATTATTGAGACTTTATATATACTTAATAATACTGTCCTACTAAAATTTCTGATCAGCACATGTTTAGTCTGTTATACTCAAAAAACATCCAACGTTGTATACAAAACCAACTTACTTTGGCCATGCCGACAGAGCTTGCATTGAGCTCAGGGATGCCCTGATTAGTCTTGTCTCCTCTCTCCCACATTCCAAAATCCTGGCCAGAAAAGATTTATTAAAGCTGGAGTCACATAATGAAAAATTACCTACCTACAGCACACACACATGTAAAACACATACTGTAATTCTAGTTATTTAGAGAGACTTACTGCAACTTTGTATGCAGCTTCAACATAAAACATCAGATTCTGGATCACATCCACTTCGTCCTGAGTGTATACAATGTGCAAACCTACAGATGCCCAAATCACAAGAGATAATCTGGATGCAGTTTCAAACACCCAAGGCTGGATTTATTTGAGCTAAGTTCATATCCAACATGATTTTAAATATGCAAATAAATCAGATAATTAATTATAATCTGTTATACCAAATTTGAAAACCTTAGACACATTTATGTATAAACTATTTTTCAAACTTTTTGGGGAGGCTGTCAGTCATGATGCACCTAGCCAACATCCAAATGGCTAATGCTAACCAAAAGCAACTGAATTAAAGGAAAAGAAAGAATGGTATTAGATTAATATAGAAATAGTAGTAAATAAATAGTGATCCCCTGAAATTTAGTTTGTTCTGTTTGCTTCGACAATTTTGCATTCTTATTAGTGTTTTATTTTAAAACTTTGACAATAGCAGACTCTTACACCAATTTACTATTTTAAGTTGGAACTGATGGGCAGCATCTCACACCAATGGAAAAAAATATCACTAGGAGGCCTATGAACAAACACTGGTTCGGACATTTAAAGCTTAAGAACAATCAGGTATGTTTTGGTAAAGATGCATTGCACGGCATACCAGAGGCCGTCATCTGCGCTAGAAAAAGCAGGAAGAGCGAGGTGGCGTCCATCTGTAAGTGGCCCCACTCAGTATCGCCCACCACTGTGGCACAAGTGCAGGTGTTGTACTTGGCATGGAGGCAGTCCATGGTGCTCTTGCTGTACTTGAATTTTTCCACTTTGTCCAGCTGAGGATCAAAAGCAAAAGTCAGTCACACAGACCCTTTGGATCGTAAATTCAGCTGTACAGGACAAAGAGAGGACAGATGTGACTGAGGTATGCCTAAAGTGTACCATTGGGAAATAAAATAACATGACGGCCTGGGGCTCTTTAAGGATTGGTATGTACACAAATCTTATGTCAGTATGTTTCATGACTGGAAAAGGTAAGAAAGCAGAAAGAGTGCTAAAATACCTGCCGCATAATGCACTGAAGTAGGCCTCGCATAAGCTTCACAACACTCTACATAGAGGAAAAAAATAAGGTTAATGTAAGTGTAAGGGAGAGAAAGAGACAAACTATAGATTAATTACAAATGGTAACAAAAAGAAACAAATGCACAGACCATGCTCTGACCTTTTCATCTCACCCTTAGATGGTAATCTGACACTGCAAAAGCTTTTCCAGTCCACACATACCAAGTATACACATAAATAGCTAGTCACACATCTCTTGAGTATATACAATAAGGACAGCTTGGTTTACTTGAGTAGGTCACATTAGAAAAAAAATTCAAAGGTCATTCTTTACTGTGTGCCAAAAGACTCCATACAAAGATAAGTTGTAGCAAAATACCTAACAAAATGTATGATTCTTTTTTTCCCCCCCAAACACATCCTTAAAAATGCTTATGATAAGAGAATAACTTATCATAAGCATGAAAATGCCAATCATACAGAAAAAGTGTTTTTAAGTAAAAAATACTATTTTTAAAAATGTATTGCCCATAGACATTTGGGAGATTAATATAAGATGCAGATTAATATTATAAACAGATAATATAAACAGATTTCCTATTCCCCACCCTCCACTAATTTCAACTATTGACTAGGTTACCATGCATTCATTTATTTTGCACCCTTTTGACATATTACGCTTAATCATGTTTCCCATTCAGGTATAACTCAGGTCTGAAAAGTGTAACTGGGTTTATAATCTGTATAATGCACCACACTTTGCACACCTGACTGAATTCCTGAACAGATCATTTTTCCAGGGTCAAATCCTTCAAGTCCTCTACCTGCTCTAGCTCGTAAGCTTTGGCCTTGTCCTCATCTCGGTCTGCATTCTTCCTGTAAGCTAGACTCAGAGCCCACACTGAGATGATGCTGTAGACGTTATCCCTGACCCAGGCATCGGGCTGTTCCTCACTCGCAGGAAGAAGACCAGTCACTGGATCCTTTACATCATTCAAACAATTAAAAGTAGACAAAAAGAGACATTTGCAAGATACACAAGATTAATGACTAGTCAGTGTATATATTTTAAAAGCTTGTTGATCAACAAAGCATGGCGCTATACAATCAATTGTCACTATAAATAATTTGAATGCAGCAAATGTTTTAAGGATCAGGCATTCCCATTGCACTCCCTGAAGGTTCATGAAAACAACTGTATTGGGCTCTAAGCCACCTTGGCCAAAATCGTAATTCACACACTTCTTTAAAAGTACAGCCCCCTTTTAAAGTTGCCAGGTAACCTGTGACCAAACTGCGTAAGTGACAGATCTGTCTGTGGGAACTTCACACAAAATTGTTTGTGAACACTACTCGCACGTTCAAGGAACTCGGCTGGGAGTCATTGCCACATCCCCCGTACAGTTCTAATTAAATGCCATTAAAGGAGTTCCTGGGAGGCCAGCTTTTAGGGCATGAAGCAGGCGGTCTAATCATAGCTCCGGCATATTGAGAAAACTTTCTACCTTGATAGTATCCAAGAGGTAGTGAAAACTGAAAAGTGCATCAGTATAGATGGGAATTATATAGAGAAATAAAGGAGTTTTTACTCTCATGTTCTGCTATTCTGCACAATCAAAGGTCACGAGTCTTGACTTGAACACCCCTCGTATAACGGATTACTTTGATTGTGGGGGAAAAAAAGTTAAATGCAGGAAAGAAAAGAATGTAACTGAACCGACTGAACATTACAGCATGCACTGGACAAAATGTATTCATAGTCTTTCTGTGTATGCGACTTTCACAGAACTCTGCAAGATGATATGTATGAATTGCAATGCCAGGAAACAGTTCAGCAAGTGCACAATGTTCTAGTTAGGAAAGAGCTGAAAATTGAAATAGAGTGTGGATACTATACATATTTGAAGCACATATAACACTAGCCAGATCAGATCTGAACTGTAAATGATACTGGGCCAGTTACTGTAGTTTGTGTGTTATGATGCTAAACACAACCAGTTCTGGTATTAAAAACAAAGCCTGCTTCGAATTTTAACTAGAGAGGAACTGATAGTCTCAAGTCACACTGATGACAAGGAACAAGTAGGACAAATATCACACGTTATCCCACATTGTGTGTGTGCTCTTTAAACAAGTGAACATGGTCGAAGATAACATTCTGAATCATCCACTTCATTCAGCTCGTTTCCATATATGTACGCACCTGATGCCGAAGGATAGTTTGTTGAATTATCCGAGCATAGTTGTCGAGTTTGACTCCTGAATTACTGCGACTCCTCATTTTCGCTGCTCCTTCAGTCCCCGAGTTTCATCCTTTAAAAAGTTTACGAACCGCAAATGTAGTTCAGTCGAGTTCCCGTAAATCTACAGACTGCACATATCCAAAGTAGGGTCTACGAACCGGTAGTGCATTAATGCAGAGCTGCCAAATATCGTTACACTGTAACTATTTACTTGTAGCAGTTTCAGCCTTTGATGTGAGACCGTCCGCGGCTACAAAGTAACACTTTAAAGTAAACAAACACGCTAGGTGCGGTGTTCCGGAAGAGTAGAGTTAAAGTGTACACATTTAAAGTGCAATTGAAATGAGCTTAAAAACTGCCCTACTGCTGCGTATGAAACCAAAAGCTAACATGTGAATTAAATAATCAGGCTTGTATTTTGATAGCTAGCTTTGAAGCAGGAGAAGAGCAGTGAAGTGTGAACACCTCGCATGCATACCAAAAACCTGAACAAGAGCGCCAACTATGGGCTTCGCTTCACACAAAACGGAAGAGACTACTTTTAATAATCCGAACAGCCAGAGAACCAGACAATTCAAATTCAAATTCAAATTTTATTTGTCACATACACAGTCATACACAGTACGAAATGTAGTGAAATGCTTATACGACTGCCAGTGACCCTAAAAGAGAATGAAAGCTTATAATAGAAATAAATATGAATAAAAGAAATAAGATAGAAAAATTAAATAGAAAAAATTAAATTAAACTAGGAAAAAAAATAGAAATATGCTGTACATGAAAAATAGAAATATACTGTACAAATTGAAATATACTGTACTGTACAAGAGCATTTAAGAAATTTTGTAAGAAAGATGGTGTGCAAATATGCATGGAACAAAGTGTCTTTGTGCACTGGTCCAGGGCAATGTACATACTGCTGTGTAGAAAACTGCTTTTTGTGTTTAAAATAGTAACAAAATAGTATGGTGTCAAATTTGTTTTTAGCTGTTGCAGAGATAAAGTGAAAGGCTGACCTTTACCTTGGATTTGTTTTTTCACTAAATTTGTATCACTTTTTGCCACTAGGTGGCAGCACACACAACGCAATGTCTTCAACAGGATTCCGAATTGGAGGCGCTGCACTCTCTTTAATCTCATTCATTCATTCATCTTCTATACATCTTATCATGTTACAGCAGGGGCGTAGATTTAGGGTGGAGGGAGGGGGTGTGTCCCCACCAATATCCTCCCACCAGTGAAATGTCCCCACCAATAATTTAATCCACTTAAAAAAAAAAAAAAAAAAAAATGTGCTGTCAACATTAACCTAGACACGCAGAAAGGGATAAATCACGTTCTCTCCTTGAGTCCTCCCGCCCCCAAAACACATGAACATTTTGATTGGCTGTGCCTTTTCCTGCTATCATGTGAGAGCCTATGGCTGCGTTCAGATACAAGCAGCGCCAAATGCAGTGGATTTTTTTCCGTTGGTTGACATCCATGTGAGGATGGCGGCAGCAAAAAAAAAAAAAAAAAAAGCTGGACATAAGGAGCTTTTTTTTTTTAAAGAAAGTGAAGTGTAAGTCACTTCAAGTTCGCTAATGAATCCATCAAAGTAACGACAACAGTTAAGGTTAATGCGAGTGTTTTTTTGTTTGTTTGTTTGTTTTTACCGCTTTGAGGCACATTCATTATAGCAGGACAGGCTATAGTCTGTGAATACAGCAGATTAAACAGCTAAATGTAAAAGTATAAATATGATCCCTGTCAGTTCTCCTAATCTAATGACGACTATTTGTCAGAAATCAGTCTTGTGAAAGAAATTGATATGTTACATACTAATCTTGCCATGTTAGAATTTTGTTGACAGTTCACCAATAGACAATCCACTTCGCACAAATAGTTTTTAAAATGCATTCACTGACTTTGCAAACATTAATGATTTGATTCGAGATTTGCACACTAAGACTTAGAAAAAGTGAATTTGGGGGTGAAGTCATAGGTCCCCACCAATGTCCAGAGCAAATCTGCGCCCTTGTGTTACAGGGAGCCTATCCCAGGAGGCTTTGGGCACAAGGTGGGGTACACCCTAGACAGGATGCCGATGCATTGCAGGACATGCGCACACACACACACACACACACACACACAGGGCAATTTTGGAACATCAATTAGCCCAATCTGCTAAGGCTTTTGACTGTTGGAGGAAACCAGAGTACCCCGGGAAAAGTCCATGCACACAAACCCGAGGTGGGAATTGAACACTTGAATCTAAAGGTCCACAGTACTGCCAGTCCACTGTAAAAAAAAAAAAAAAAAAACGAACTTTTTTTAAGCAGCCTTCTAATGTGTGCATGAAATCTTTGAAAGATTTTTGTCTCTCAAAAAAAGATTTTGAAAGCAGCTGTAATCTCTGACTGTATATACACCAATCAGTCACAACACTAAGTACACCACAAAGTTGAATTAAATAACATTTATTATCAATTATATACCAGCAAACTGATGACAGGATTATGGGCATCCAGGGTTTATGTGTGCTTGTATGGAGGCCTGTCCAAATAGCTGAAAAAAGTCAATGCTGGCAATGATAGAAAGGTATCAGAACACAATGCATCACAGCTTGCTGTGTATAAAGCTTAGCAGGCAAAGAATTCAAGGTTGCTTCCTCCATTTTTCCCAGATCTTGATCCAATCGAGAACCCATGGGATGTGCATAGACAAAAAAAAAAATCAGATCTAGATTTTCCACACCCAGCGAATTCAAAGCATCCAAAGAAACTGCTGTTAATATGTTCACGCCAGACACCACAACACTCCCGCAGAGGCTGTGGCTTGAGGGACCAAAGATGCCCTGGCAGCACAATGGGAACCCACACAATATTTTGGGTTTTAATGTTATGGCTGAACAGTGTATAGACAGTGCCATAAGAAACATAAGAATACACACTCACACTATATTAATACTGATGTCGGCCTCCCCTGCCTTCCAAACAGCCACGATTCTTAATGACATGGAATCCATTAAGACATTGGTCCATATTGACATGATGGAATTTCTGCAGATTATTTAGCTGCACTCGTGACACAAGACATGCTGAATTCATTGATTCATGCTGTTACCACCAAATTCTGACTACCATCTGTGTGTCTTCATCAGACAATGCTAGGTTTGTCCAGTACACTTGTGCCCACTCTGCCGACTGCAGTCTAGTCATTTTGTTCTTGGCTGACAGAAGTGGAGCCTGATGTGGTCTTCTGCTGCAACGTTTGCTTTTTGAGACGCTTTTCTGTGTGTGTATTGTAATCACTCATTTTACTTAATTTTCAAAGCCTTGTATTGGTAATATAAGACATTCCAGCTACATATGTGTGGTAATAAAAATTTTTAATTAGTTAATATTGTTTCATTTAAACATTATGAGTAGCATACATAAAAGCAAAAAAACACTTTTCATTACACATACAAGGTGACAGTTTAAGAAATATATTTTAGGTCATTCAAAAGCATACAAACAAGCACACTGAAGCATATAAAAGAATCAAATATAATAAATAGATTATCCAACAAAAGAATGTTAATTATTCTAAAAGGATTATGTGAGTAGTATGAGAAAAGTCAGCTCTCTATCAGCACTTATAAAAAAAGGCAGAAAATATTTTTCACATAAAAAGCAATAAAACTTTAGCACACCAGAAAACTGAAAAGTAATCTGTGTAACTGCAATATCATTCTCTTCATTCATTCAACTAAGGTCTTTAATCTTTGCACTGTTGATCACACTTTCTCTCACTTTCTACTGAAGGTTATCTGTAGGTCAATGACACTCGGGTTGAAAGTCTGCCCAGGCTGTACGTGCAAATTGCTGCTAGATCTACTTGTGCAGCATTCAGGCATTAAGTTATCTAATAGCAACATTCGTTCTTATAGAAACACCCTCGCTCAAGGCTGGTTGTGTTAGCCAACTCTATTTGTATTTTATCCATTACCACATCACTAGCACCAGCCAAAATCTGACATATGAACAGTATATGATAAAACTGAATATTAAATACAAATAATAATAATAATAATATAAAAATATGTATTATATTGCAGGTTATGAGGTTTATGTTGTTAAACGGAAAAAAGTTTACTTGTACTGTGAACTTTTGCATATATGAACTTGTGTGATTAAGTTAAGCAAGTTATTTGCCCATCTAAAAACTACTTTTACTTTCTATCGACATAAATTTCTGACATTAAATTGCACATTACATTTTCTTTCACCACCTTTTTGTACAATTCCTTTAATTGCAGTGTTCTGGACAGTCAGTGACATGTGGGCTGGAGAACGTATAAGCCATTCCACTCTTAGGAATTTATAGGCTGGCTAAAGGAGCAGTGTCCTTTCCTGTAAGCATAATAATGAACATTTGTTTCTAAAAAATGCATGCATTAAACAACAGCTCACATTTCAACACAATAATGTAATCATCAGTTTCTATATTGAAATATGATTACCTGCATATTCCTGTGGAACACTCATAGTTATTCTGGCAGTATGCCCCATGGGGTTTAGTACCCATGATTCTCCAAAGGGGCGTCATACGGGCCATTCTCCTGAGTGACCTCTGAACTCCCTGCACAGAGCCTGATGCGGCTTTCATCTCTGGAACAGGGCTGGAAGTTACCTAAAACACATTTGAATATGCTCAGGTAAGATAACAGAGATTTAATATATTATTTGTTTAAAACCTCAAATATAAATTTTTGTATAGCAGGAAACATGATTCAACACATGGAACAGATATTATTATTATTATTATTATTATTATTATTATTATTATTATTACAGCTTTGTGTGAAACTACATTGATAACTCATTAAACTTCAAGGAAAGAATACACATACCTGTTGGATGAGCACCATAAACACCAAGCACCAGGCTGCAATAGCTTTTCTGCTGAAATGACTTTGCTCCTTCATGCCGAGAGAATAGGCTTAAGCACAACTTTCTCAGAACTGATGAGTAACTGCAGGCAAAAGAGGCTACTGTCACAATCTTAAGTCTCTTATATTTTCCAGTCACTAAAGAGACACCCAGTCTCCCAGTTTTCACCTCTGTCTCTCTCTGCCTCCCTCCCTGTCTCTCTTTGCCTTTTTGTACCCAGTTGTGACATCACATGTTTGCTGAATATTTGTGATGGGGATAAGCAGTCCTCTGGGGGCCTGGGTGAAATTACAGTCAGGGCTATGGGAAGTGTGAAATTAAGCAAAAATGCAAGAAGAAACAACACAAATCATCTCAGGCTTATCATCATGGGTCAATGGTCACATAACCAAGCAAGAAAATGTTACTGATAAATATAGATGATTCATCTTACATCATTCCTCTTGTTCAGGAAGTCATACTGTCATCTTCCAAATAGGCAGTTAGGACTGGTATTAACTGGTTAAATGGTTGTAGACTGTTGGTGGACCATGGAGATAAACTGAGGTCAACTTTTTGTTGTTTACTTGTTTGATTAGTGGTTTTTGTGAACTGAGAAGAGATTACAATATGAGCTTAGATCAGATGATTATACTTTCTGATCATATAATGAGATAATCATTAATTAAAAAAAAATACAGAAAAGAAAGCAAAACTGTTGCAAATAATGCACACAATGCTCTCTGGCAAAGCCCAAGCATTAGATGAATATCTGGTAAAATTCTGCAAGAAATTCTCTCTTTATTATATTGTAATGCTATATTTATAATATTTCACCTTAGTGTTCCCCTTCTTACAGGGCACGAACCTTACTAAATTAAGTAATTACAGTATTTGGTTAATACAGAGCTAACAGGATTTGTTATAGAGGCATTGTGAGTTTCTCACTCATCGTATATACCGCTTTATCCTGTATTCAGGGTCACAGGGAGCATGATGCCAATCCATCCCAGGGCACACACATACACACTATGGGCAATTTGGGAATGCCACTCTGATTGGAAGGAAATCAGAGTACCCAGAGGAGACCCAACAAGCACGGGGAGAGCATGCAAACTCCATGCACACAGAAACAATAATCAAATCTGGCCGGGAATCAAACCCAGACCCTGGAAGTGCAGGGCGACAGTGCTAACCACTACACCACATGTTTTGTGTTTATTATTACAGATTATTTACTAGTTTGTATTTTACTAGAAATACAAACCAGCAGTGACTGTCACTCTCTTTTCTAAAACATTAATAAAATAGCATTTTAATTTCAATTACTTTATTCACACTTAACCGCCTGATGTACAAATAGTAAATGTATGGTAAAATATGAAAAGTTAATCATGTTCTTTTAAATATGTCTAGTACAGAGACCTCTGTTAAATATGTTCTCAATCCGATATCTAAATACTGCAAAGTGTCTGATTACGCAATTAATCTTGGCAAACCGTTAGCTTTGCCCTTTAATATCCCTCAATATGTTGACACAGAACGATGCCCCCTTTTCAAATATCTGAGGCAGGGTTCAAATATCTTGGTGTATTATCCATGCATACAGCATAATTAGGAGAACTTATTTACCAGGTATTATTTGCTAAAAAGCTACCTTATATTTTTATTTAGCTCCACACAAATTAAACAAACAAATGATCTCATTTTATAAACCTAGCATATTAAAAAGTCTTCTACTTGCAAATAATTTTTAAAAACCTCATAATTTGGATAGTGCATATGTTTTTGACTTAGAATTAGATCAATTCATAAGCCAAGAACCAATGGCTTTTAAAATTGGTCAATATCTGGAGCAATACACTGTCCTTGCATGCAGAATGAAGATTTTATGACCTTTGAGCTTGTTTAATCTTTCACACTTCGCTTTTTCTTTTTTAAATATCTGCAGCTATGACATTTTTCTATCTCAAGTAGATAAAATATGCAGAGAGGTGAATGACAACAAAATTCCAAGTACATTAGCTGCTCCGTCATTGGGTTAGTCAGCTGTGTTACAGTAGATCAAGGTCAATGTGGAAGTCGGACCTCTGTATTCTACTGCTGAGATCATGCCCAGAAATCACGACATCTTCTCCCAGTGAAAAATGTCAAAAAATTGTCACTAAAAGAGGCACTTTAACAACATAACATATAAATTAAATTGTAGCCTGTGCACTAATTGTCTTATTGTACATATAAACACTGTAAAAACTTGTTTTTTATGTTTCTTTATGAAATTCTTTATAAATTTTGTGTGTCAAACCTATATACCAAAAGAAAAAAAAATGCACATATTTAAAAAAGATTGTTGAAAACAACAAACCGCAGTGCTGTTTTGACAGAACAAAAGCCATGCTTTAGTCTACAAACATATAATACCCACTCACTTTCAATAATTACTTTGTCTTAGTCTGCAGATTCACCTACTGGCATGTTTTTAGGAGATGGAAGGCGACTGAAGAACTGGAAAGCATCAGACTGACGCTCTGCCACATTTCTCCATGTCAGGAGAAGGCATATTTACATACTGTATTTTTCCAAAATTCATGTACATTTGAAGATCCAATTATCAGTTAAGTGTATGCCATGCAAAATAATCAATAACAGTATACAAGTATTGCACAGTATGCAAGAAATTATTCCACCTTAAATTTTGCTGATAGCAGAATAAAAATAGCTATGATTAAATCTAATGTGATTCTACCACTCACTCACTCGCACATCGTCTGTTCAGCTTTATCCCGTATACAGGATCGCTGGGGTCTGAAGCCTATTCCAGCAGGAGACTTGGGGCATGAGGCAGGGTACACCCTGGACGAGGTGGCAATCCATCTCAGGGCACACTCAAACACGTAATGCTCATTCACACACTATGGGCAATTTGGGAATGGCAATTAGTCTAATCTCCATGTCTTTGGCCTGTAAGAGAAAACCAGAGCACCTAGAGGAAACCCACCAAGAACAGGGAGAGGCAGAAATTGAAACTGGATCCTGAAGGTGCAAGGCACAGCGCTAACCATTAAGCTACTGTGCAGTCATTCCACCTAACATCAACTAAAAAAAAAAAGAGTAAAGCAAAGCAAAGATTAAAGAAAAGCAAAAAAGAAGGTAAAGCAGCAAAAATAACCTCATTTTCGAAATTTTAATGTTTCCACAAGACATGAAAGAATACACTGCACTTCCATATCCTAGACTATTAAAGTCAGTCTAATATTTGATCATGTGGTCAGTTATAGTTGACTTAACTAGAGGCAGGGTTTATTAAAAAACAAGCCACAGTTTAACCGTGTACATGCCCACATGTAGGCACATCATACAGTATGTGCGCTACAGTACACTGTACACCATGCTGTTTCATGTATACTCCAATTTTGATTATTTTTTCCTAGTTTACTCTGAAGAACACTTTAAAGGTCCTACACATCCCATTTTTCATTAAATGTTAATATGATCTTTAGGGTCCTAATAAAAAAGTTTGTATTATACGTTAATTAAAAATTCAAAAGGATTGTGTAAAAAAAACACTACTTTTACCTGGTAAAAACAAGCTCTGTTCTCAGCAACCTGTTTCAGTACATGCTAATTTAAATGCTCATGACCTCTGCTGAGCCTGACACAACGCAGTGCTTTGTGGGTAATGCAGTCCAAACTGGAAAACGCTGAAATATAGAGCCTGAGCCTGTTTTCTTCAGTCGTTTTTGGTTTGATTTAAGTACGGAACCTACGCGGAAGTTTGTAATATCGCCTGACAACGCAGAAATTAAAAGAATGGACATGCATCGACTCGATTTGTCTTTCTCATCACTGCATGGGCATGAATTAACGGGCTGTTGCGCTGCCGCGAGCAACAACAACATAAAGCGGAGAAACTTACCGAGAGAGATACGGACGCGATGTGTTTACTGATGTGTTTACATGACTTCTTAATCTTCGACAGACATTTTTATAAACCATCTATCGTAACAAAGGTAAGCATAATATAGTTTTCCGACTATGTATACAGTTTGCAACTAGACAATCACCTTAATGCATTGTTTATTATAAACGGGCGATTAGGGATTATATAGAGACGGATGTACACAGAGAAGAAGCCATAACCATGTCCTATGAGAGTATAAGTTAACTTACACTGCGCATTCACCGTGATTATTAGAAAAGGCGATCTGCAAAGAGTCATAGTAAAAGGAATTACAGGTACGATTGGCCTGATTTCAGAAGGGACATGTTATTGTAATAAATGAAAAGAAAACCACTGGGCGGCTCTTTATCATTGTAGAGTGGTTGTGTACGCACTCTCCTAACACACAGTTCAGTCCAAACAGCTTAAAAAAGTGCATGTAGGCCTGTATGACCCCTTTAAGTAAAACAACCTACCATTAAAACACCCTAAATTCATTATTCAATGTACTTTTATTGGAAGTAAGCTACTAATTCTACAAGTTGACTTCATGTACACTGTAAGCTCCCACCAGTCTGAGGATAAAGATGAATTCAATACCTTTAATTAATTTGGAATGTGCTTTTATAACTGATTCTGTTACAAAGCTAATTCTATTGATAGATACTTTTAATTTATTTAGAAAGTTCATTTTTTGCTATGGTAATGTTAGAAATCTATCTGGTAACCTCATGACCTCAGGACTACTTATAAAATGTTGTTAGTAAATTAAAATGTTTTATAAGGAAAAAGTATAGAAGGCAAACCTGTCATCAGACACCCAAAAATCATACATACATTCTAATCATCACTACACCATAGGCACTGAAGAGCAGTGAAAGCATAGAGAATTTATAGAAGGTATTTTTTTACAATAGAATTCGAGAACTAGAGCTGAATTACTGAAGAGCACCACTTGTAAGAAAAAAAAAAAAAAAGATTTAATGGGCCTCAAATGGTCTCTGGGGCAGTGATGACTCAGCTGTTTGAGGCCCTGAGTTGCTGATTGGAGGGTTAAAGTTTTGAGACCGAGCTGTCACAGTTGAGTCCTTGGGCAATGTCCTTATCCTATACCTATACAAAATTATTTAGCTGTTGCCGGTCCCAAGGTCCAGATGGAAAATGAGAAGGGTTGAATGTAAGGTTAGCAAACTGGCCTGTAAAACCACCATTGTTACAGAAAGGAGGGAACGTGTAACCAGATGCATCCTAAATCTAAAAAAATAAATGATAACAAAAAAAATTATATTAATAATAAAAAAGGGAACTCACATTATTTGCTAGTGTAAGTACCCGTCGATGGAAAAAAATTTTTTAGAAATAGTTACAAGGTCAAAGCTAAAAATAAGCTAATCATCTTTAATGTGATCAGTGAGATTATTATTTTGGGTTGAAGCCGACGTACATGTCTGCCTGTCATTCTGTACAGCAGAACTCTCTGCCTAACTTATTAATACAAAGAAATACATTTTTTAAAGTTAAGTGTCTTGCGCCTTGGTTTCGCCATGTTGTACTTTCATCATCAGCCATGTACACTCCCTGTTCTGTAATCAGAGAGTGAATCACTGATAAGAAATAGAAAAAGTACTTCGGATAAAGAATAAGTTTTATCTCTTTGTGCAGGTGTCTGTTTACATTGAGTAAGAAGCTTAGTAATAACATATTTTAAAGTAGATTGATGGTGCAGGTTAAATTTTAAAGTGATATCCATGTACTGCAGAAGTTTAATACTCTCCATCCAGTTTTGCCTGATGCTATGATATAATCTGTCACATAATTGCTCATAACTTCCCTTTTACTTAACATTTTGATTTTAGTGTAATGGCTCACAGTGGGATAGGCTCCAGGTCCCCGCGACCATGAATAGAGGATAAAGCCTGTAATAATTGGAGTTATCAAATTGCCCATAGTGTGGCACCCTGTCCAGGGTGTAGCCTGCTCTATGCCCTAAGTCTCTAGGCTCCCTGCAACCCTGAATACAGGTTAATGTGGTATAGACGATGAGTGAGTAAGAGAGTAAGTGATCTGCCCATTCATCTTTGAAGGGTTAGCTTTCATAGCCTGCTTGGCCTTTTTTTTTTTTTTTTTTTTGAGGAAGCCTCGTTTGTATTTCGTGAGGATTGTGGCAGCTTTTAGATGCATTACAGTCTTCCATATTCTCTGTCTGTACACTATCGCGTTGATTGGATCTGTTGAGTGACATGTATAGGCACACTCACCTCAAGGGAAAAAGCAGCATATATGTCCAGAAAAAGTGGTAGATGCTGTGATGTCATTATAAAACTTCTCAAAACTTCACTTTTACTTAATTCTGTCCAGCCAGTTTTGCGTGATGCTATGACAAAATCTGCCTGGAAATACAGACAGAAATTTTTCTGAGGTTTTGGGTCCTACAGTGTATGAAACGTAAAAATATAATTATTAACATAGATAATGCCCACAAAGTATACAGCAAAGTTGACTGCAAGGCTTTTTGACTCACTTTTAGCTTCTATTCTCTACCCTTCACCTTTCCACTAGACTTTCATCCAGATTCAGATTAAAGGTAACGTCAGCTACAGCTTACAAACTGACGAATCTAAAATGTTGCTGGCATTGTAAAACTGCAAATATGCTTTAGAATGTGCAGCTAGAAGTCATAAATGCAGAGTTGGCAGGTAAGTGATAGGCATTGTGCAGTCGTCATTAAAAAAAAGGCAAACAGTCAAGAAATAAAATGATGGAAACAGATTAATTGCTTTGCTGTAACCCATAACAAAGGTCTGAAGTGACTCATATGTTTTCTGGATATGATGTCTCGTGTTTTAATACCATACCAGAACTTCTCAGAAGCAATCTTTAGGATTTCACAAGAGTGTGTCCTTGTTTTAAAGATGTTTGGCATATTTTCAGTAATATCTCTTGCTCCTGTGACTAAGGTCATACTTATTTTGATTTATGATTAATGGCTTAAATGTTGTGCAAAATTCTTGATATGCACAACATTTTAGCTAGCAATCATAATTCAAAATAATGCCCATGCTAAAAAGAAGCAGTAATGATTCAAGCATAGAACATTGCAGTGTATGTGGGATAGGCTATGAATTTAAACAGCCAGCAACTCTAGACTTAAAAGTCGAAATCTAATAATAAGGATTCTTGGAATTTTACACAATTTTATTTGCATGCCAACTGATAAGTGAATAGACTAGACTGGCGTTTGCTGGGAATGGCCGCAAACTGTACTATGACCTTAGAAACCAGACAGTCATACCTAGAATTCTCTTTGGCCATAAGGTCCCTGTACCAGTCTATAAGCCAATCAGAATCAGTAAGGTAATGACAACATAGGCCCAGCTGATAGAGCAGTGTGTGTGTGTGTGTGTGTATACACTTTATTAAAAAAAAAAATCATACATCATACATTAGGGACCAAAAGTCTGATTAAACTGATACATTTAATGGCTAACCCCTTGAGATTTGTCATGCAGTGACATCCGAAATTATTCATGCTTAATGAAAGTTGAAAAAAGACATGATCAGGATTATGAATACTTAATGTTCAACACCAAGCACAATTTGTAAATGACTAATTAAATTTAAAGGAAAAAAAAAAAAAGGTCATACTGGCTCACTCATTTTTATTTTAAATATCTTAGTTTTTACCACTTTCATTGAAAGTTTTATTTAAAAATTTCAATGTGTTAAATCCATTCCAGTTTGTCATCAAAGCTAAAGGATTCTACTTTTAACACAAGTTGTTGCTGATAAAATAATCTATAATTGGATTGTGTTTTGTTTGTTGAACTGTGGCTCAGAAGCTAATGGGTTCAAACCCCACCTGCACAAAGCCACCATGGCTAGGTCTTTGAGCAAGACCCTCAAGTCTTAACTGCATAAATGTATACAAAGACAAATATAAGCCAAATGCCATAAACGCAAAATGGCCTACTGAGAGCAGTGGACTAATAGTGCATTGCCAATTTGTGACTACATAGGAATGTACTTTTTCTGCAAAAGTATATAACACTTTTAAGTTTTCATTATTTATATTTATTATTTTATGAGATTTTTCTCAAATTTATCATTATTGACGAACTATAAATAAAGTTACCAAAGAAACTAAATAATGCGTATGAATTGATATTTAAATGCAAATAAAATACCACTTTCACAATTAAACATTGCATTGACTCTTTATTTAACTGATGACTAAAAATAAGTCCACATGTTGGTACCTCTTTCAAGTGCATGTGTGTTTATAGCTTTGTTCACATTATTTATTGCGCAATAATGTTAAACAATATGGTTTAATCATGTTAATTAGTTACTAAGTTAAAGTGTTACAAAAATCCTTCTCTAGACCCATCATGGTACTAGCAAAAAAAGTATTGGAGGCTACCCTTTCAGATAATTACATGGTATGATCTTATGGATATGGTATATTGTGTGCATATATTATGTGTGGTCCATCTGTATAGAAGCTTCTCTCTTGCCCTAATGCCAGATTTCTGGCACTGGAATGTGACTCTTGGCAAGGACTCATAAAAGAGCAGGAAAAAAGTACACTGTCCCAACGGGAACTAGGACAGCTGCCAAAGAAGAGAAAAGAACCATCCTGGATCAGAATGATTTCAGAGAAAATTATTAAAATAATGATTCAAGGAAACAAATGATTTAACTGCTGCTGCCTCTTAATAATGAAAAATATAGTACAAAATACAGTATGTAAGACTGCATTATCGTTGCAACTGCTATCTGTGAACTATTTAAAGCCTACAATTTTATGCTTAAAAACTCTCTCTAAAATTATCAATCTGGTAGCAAGATGTGTTGCGTATAATGCACAATGTGATGACAAGAGGAAATTTTAATTATTGCTGGCAGAACTGAAGAAAGATTTAATCTTTAAGCATTCAGTATAACACTTGAGTTTGTTTTATGGGTACACATGCTAAGACAGACATGAGTCAGAAATAGAATCCAAAGCAGTCCACATTTAGTGGTACAAAGTATGCAAAGAGCTGACCCACTTTTTAAAACTCTGGTTTCATTGTTTGTATTGTTACAACCCGCAACATGTTGGTCGCGCTGTGTGTGTTTAGGCTTCTGTGCTTTGTAGCGTGTGTGTATATTGTGCCCAGGTCGCGCTCCGCTCCTTATTCCACTCCAGGTTTTCCGACTGCCACTACTGCGTGTCCAGGTTCGGCTCCGCTCCCATTCCACTCCGCTTCGACTGCCACTACACCAGCGGCTGGCTGACCTTCCACACGTGCACTTCCGCCCTGAGTGACGTCAGCAACGAGCGGACCAGTTATAAACCGGCGGAGACGCGGGAATGGGAAGGCGTGTAGGCGAGGTGTTGATTGTTTGGACGGAGAGAGTTTGTTCTTTTGGTGTTTTTGATATTGGCTTGTGTACCCTGGTTTTGACTTTATTGCAACCCTTTGACTTTGATTATTGCTTTGTCCCTTTTGGTTTGTTTGCTTGGTTTTTGTTGTATATATTTTTTGTAAATAATTTCACTTTATGTTTGTGCACGCACCAGTAGTAGGGGTGTGGCTGCCATTTGTTTTGGGGAAAAGGGAATTTATCCACTGTTTTTTTCGTTTAGGGAGATAGGTGAGTTATCTGTATTTTTGTTTGTGTTTTGTTTAGGTAAACAAGCTTGTAAAATACAGATACCCGTTTTGTTTATTATTTTGGCCTGGGTCCACCCTGAAGCTGATCCTGGTGTTGTGTCAGTATTTTTTGTTTGCTCTGTGTAAAGCAATACAAACCCTGTCTTTTTGCCAGCTGAAGTGCCTGTCTATTTCTTTCCGGTATATTACACCATTATATTCAACCTTTTTCAAACAGTTTAAAATAGAACCCCAAACTTAACATTTGCTGTACTGCCCAACCCTAGACTGGGACGTAACAGTATAAACTAGGGGCTAGAGACATAGCCAATATGTAATGAAAGTTAAATACAGCTATTGTCATGAAAATGAGAAAAAAGAGACAAGTAATATTTAGCATGCATTGGGGGAATTTTGAACTGGTGATGATAATATAGAATTTGCACAAAAAACCCTAACATCACTTTTACAATTAATATTAGGTGAAACCTTCCTTCCCTGGAGAGAAAAACGAATGGTTATGACTATAACCTCTGTTCCCTGAAGGAGAGGAACGAGGTACAACACATATTGTATGGGACATATATTTACGCCCCGCCGAGTATCTACCAAAGTTAGCCACAAGAACCCTGATAGCTACTCTACTGCATTATGGACCCCGCAGAGAGGACACAATGAGCCAGCGAGGGGGCCGTTATATCAAGTCGGTAGAACCGGACAAAAGTGTGTGGTGAGGACCAACTGGCTGCCGCGCAAATATCACCCACGGACATTCCTTTGAACAGAGCCCATGATGTTGCCATAGCTCTCGTTGAATGTGCTTTCACACCCAGAGGCAATAGGACACTCTTACTGCTATAAGCTAGTGTAATAGCCTCCACAATCCAATGGGCAAGCCGCTGTTTAGACAGCGCTTTACCCTTTACTGGACTGGCAAAGCAGATAAACAGTTGATCACATAAGTGCATATCTACTGTACGGTCCATGTACACCCGTAGTGCACGTACGGGGCACAAATTATGCAATTTTCTCTGCTCATCAGAAGCAAAAGGAGGAGGAAAAAAGCTAAAAAGGTCAAAGACCATAGAGCTATAATCAGTGGAGACGATCTTCGGTACATAGGCTGCGTTCGGCTGTAGAGTAACCTTTAACCCATTAGCAGCAAACTGTGTACAGGATGGATGCACGGACAAAGCGTGGAGATCACCCACTCGTTTAGCAGACGCTAAAGCAAGAAGAAGTGCCGTCTTATATGAAAGAATTTTCATATCTATAGACTCAACTGGCTCAAAAGGAGGACCACAGAGGGCCTCAAGCACTAACAATAAATCCCAAGACGGAACACTGGACCTCGCAGTGGGTCGCAGACGTCGCACTCCTTTTAAAAATCGTACTGCCAGCGGATGAGCCCCTGGTGACACTCCGTCAAAACCAACATGACAGGCTGATATAGCCGCCAAATATACTTTAATAGTAGAGAAGAAAAGGCCTTTCTCTAATAGTTTTTGTAGAAAAGACAAAATCTCCACCATGGAGCACTGAAATGGAAGAACATTATGTTCTTGACACCATTGCTCAAATGCTCGCCACTTGTAAGCATATAAACCTCTAGTAGACGAGGCCCGAGCACTTTGGATTGTCTCAATCACATTCGGGGGAAGCCCTTTTGCTAACAAATTGGACCTTTCAACAGGTAAGTGTGCAAGTTCCACAGCTCGGGACGCGGGTGCACTACTTCTCCCCCTGCCTGAGACAGAAGGTCCCTGAGGAGAGGAGGTTTTCATGGTTCTGCTGCTAGCAGGCTGACTATTTCTGCATACCACAACTTCGCCGGCCAATGAGGTGCCACCAGGATTAGTGACAGGCCCTGCTGACGTACCCTCTCTGTGACAGGCAGAATCAGTTCTACTGGAGGGAAAGCATACAATAGAGCTGGGGGCCATGAGTGTGCCAGCGCATCGATCCCCAATGGGCCTTGCGATCTGTTATGGAGAAGAATAGTGGGCAGTGAGCATTCTCTTTGGATGCAAAAAGATCCACTGCTGCCCTGCCGAAGCGCTCCCAGATCTGAGCTACCACCCATGGGTGAAACCTCCATTGCCTCACAAGCGGGCCCCCTCTGGATAGAAGGTCCGCCCCCAAATTCAGGTGCCCTGGAATGTGAGTGGCCTTGAGTGACAGAAGATGAACACTGGACCAATAGAATGAGATAGTTTCAGCAGAGAAAGTGAACGAGTCCCCCCTTGTCTGTTTATATACGACACCACTGTTGTATTGTCTGTCTTGATCAGAACATGATGGCCTGTCAGAGCCAGACGAAAATGTCTCAGGGCTGAGAACACTGCTAACAGCTCCAAATAGTTGATGTGAAGCCTGCGTTGTTCCTGTGACCACGCCCCCCTGACCGCAGAGCCGTCGCACAGAGCGCCCCAGCCGCTGAGGGAGGCATCTGTTGACACCACTTTGCGAAACGATACCCTGCCTATCGGAGAGCCCTGACGTAATAGCCTGGGTTCCCTCCAGGAGAGAAGGGCTGACATGCATGATGGTGTCACCGTCAGCCTCCTGTTGAGGTGGCGCGCCGCACATAGGCGGTGAGAGCGCACCCAGCGCTGAAATGCACGCATGTTCAACAGCCCGAGAGGCACCACAGTGATCATAGACGCCATCATTCACATTAGTTGTAAAAACACTCGGAAACGAAGTTTGTGTTGCAACTGAAACAGAACAAGGCAGCGCTGAAACGCGGCTATTCTGTGCTCTGAGAGACGTGCTCGGCTGGTAACGGAGCATATCTCCAGACCCAGGAATGAACACTGTTGACTCGGAGTCAGTGAGCTTTTCTGCATATTTACTGAGAACCCTAAAGTCTGAATGTGAGACAGAACCAGTGCTGTCTGTTTCTCTGCCTGCTCGCTTGAGCTCGCTATTAGCGCCCAGTCGTCTAAATAGGCTAATATGCGAATGCCTTTCTCCCAAAGAGGAGACGTCACCACAGGTTTGCCTGCCTTTACGGCGTGAATAAAGGTGGCTTCAGCCAGGATACGAGAGGGCGTGATATCCCATACAATATGTGTTGTACCGAGTGAATCGACTGAAAGGGAACAGCACTAGGCATTATGCTGTAATGTATGTGATTGGAAAGCCCTTTTAGAAAGAACTTAATGTTCTGCCTGAAGGATTGGTTTAAGCTTTTTTTATTATTATTCCTATTCCCTCAATAAATGTCACTTTTGCAGACTGATATGGTCATTCCTAAACTCAACCTTTCTGTTCCTTCAATAGATTTTCTCTTAGATGTATGTCTGAAATTATCATTTTGTAAGCTCTATTTTTGGGAACAGTGAGAAAGTGGTGTATGATGGCATGATGAGGTCTTTGTTTTCCTCATTACTCTCTTTAGTATGTTGAGACTTTAGAACTTTCAGGCAGGTTACAGGTTCTTTTTAATTGCTAAGATACATCGGTCAAAACATTTTACTGTTAGCAAAACAGAGGTCTATGTGGATTGAATTTTGAGTCATCTTCCATTACTTTTACAGAAATTTTGATTTAATGACCACATTTTCCAAAGCCTATGAACCCTTCTCAATTATACTAAATTATTTACAGCATAATTTTCAAATGTTAAAAGGCTGTTGTCAAATCTATTAAATCACATTTCTGCCTTTAAACATATTGAAATGCAGTCCTGTGCAAGTCTTTATCTTTATTTTGTTGATAAGGGGGTTAAGCTAAGCAGGCTTGGCCCTGGTTAGTGCTTGGATGGGAGACTCCCTGGTTCTATAAGCTTTTCAGTTTTATTCCTCATATAATTAAAAAAAAATCATTTTAATTGGTCAAAAAGGATTCCTTCAACCCATTTAACACTTCCAGACAGACTGGTATGAGAATGGCTGATCTAGCCTGATTTAGAAAGCTACTGTAAGCAGGCTTGGCCCTGGTTAGTGCTTGGATGGGAGACTACCTGGTTCTATAAGCTTTTCAGTTTTATTCCTCATATAGTTTTTTTTTTTTTTTTTTAAATAAAAAAAAAAAACATTTTAATTGGTCAAATAGGCCTTCGTTCAACCCAGTTTTCACTTCCAGGCATACTGGTATGAGAATGGCTGATCAAGCCTGATTTATAAAGCTAAGCAGGCTTGACCCTGGTTTGTGCTTGGATGGGGGACTCCCTGGTTCTATAAGCTTTTCATTTTTATTATTCATAGAGGTTTTTTTTTTTTTTTTTTTCTTAAATAAAAAAAAAAATTAATAAAATTTTAATTGGTCAAATAGGCCTTCGTTCAACCCAGTTTTCACTTCCAGGCGTACTGGTATGAGAATGGCTGATCAAGCCTGATTTATTAAGCTAAGCAGGCTTGACCCTGGTTAGTGCTTGGATGGGAGACTCCCTGGTTCTATGAGCTTTTCATTTTTATTCCTCATATAGGTTTTTTTTTTTTTTTTTAAATAATAAAAAAAAAACATTTTAATTGGTCAAATAGGCCTTCGTTCAACCCAGTTTTCACTTCCAGGCTTACTGGTATGAGAATGGCTGATCAAGCCTGATTTATTAAGCTAAGCAGGCTTGGCCCTGGTTAGTGCTTGGATGGGAGACTCCCTGGTTCTATAAGCTTTTCAGTTTTATTCCTCATATGTTTATTTTTTTTTATTAAATAATAAAAAAAAAACATTTTAATTGGTCAAATAGGCCTTCGTTCAACCCAGTTTTCACTTCCAGGCATACTGGTATGAGAATGGCTGATCAAGCCTGATTTATAAAGCTAAGCAGGCTTGGCCCTGGTTAGTGCTTGGATGCGAGTCTCCCTGGTTCTATAAGCTTTTCAGTTTTATTCCTCATATGTTTTTTTTATTTTAAATAATTTAAAAAAAACATTTTAATTGGTCAAATAGGCCATCGTTCAACCCAGTTTTCACTTCCAGGCTTTCTGGTATTAGAATGGCTGATCAAGCCTGATTTATAAAGCTAAGCAGGCTTGGCCCTGGTTAGTGCTTGGATGGGAGACTCCTTGGTTCTATAAGCTTTTCAGTTTTATTACTCATATTATTATTATTTTTTATAATAATAAAAAAAAAACATTTTAATTGGTCAAATAGGCCTTCGTTCAACCCAGTTTTCACTTCCAGGCTTACTGGTATGAGAACTGCTGATCAAGCCTGCTTTATAAAGCTAAGCAGGCTTGGCCCTGGTTAGTGCTTGGGTGGGAGACTCCCTGGTTCTATAAGCTTTTCAGTTTTATTCCTCATATGTTTTTTTTTGTTATTAAATAATAAAAAAAAAACATTTTAATTGATCAAATAGGCCTTCGTTCAACCCAGTTTTCACTTCCAGTCTTACTGGTATGAGAATGGCTGATCAAGCCTGATTTATAAAGCTAAGCAGGCTTGGCCCTGGTTAGTGCTTGGATGGGAGACTCCCTGGTTCTATAAGCTTTTCAGTTTTATTCCTCATATAGTTTTTTTTTCTTTTTTTTTTTTTTTAAATAATAAAAAAAAAAATTTTTTAATTGGTCAAATAGGCCTTCGTTCAACCCAGTTTTCACATCCAGGCATACTGGTATGAGAATGGCTGATCAAGCCTGATTTATAAAGCTAAGCAGGCTTGGCCCTGGTTAGTGCTTGGATGGGAGACTCCCTGGTTCTATAAGCTTTTCAGTTTTATTCCTTATATGTTTTTTTTTTTTATTAAATAATAAAAAAAAAAATTTTAATTGGTCAAATAGGCCTTCGTTCAACCCAGTTTTTACTTCCAGGCTTACTGGTATGAGAATGGCTGATCAAGCCTGCTTTATAAAGCTAAGCAGGCTTGGCCTTGGTTAGTGCTTGGATGGGAGACTCCCTGGTTCTATAAGCTTTTCAGTTTTATTCCTCATATGTTTTTTTTTTCTTTCTTTTTACATAATAAAAAAAAAACATTTTAATTGGTCAAATAGGCCTTCGTTCAACCCAGTTTTCACTTCCAGGCTTACTGGTATGAGAATGGCTGATCAAGCCTGCTTTATAAAGCTAAGCAGGCTTGGCCCTGGTTAGTGCTTGGATGGGAGACTCCCTGGTTCTATAAGCTTTTCAGTTTTATTACTCATATTTTTTTTTTTTTTTTTAAATAATAAAAAAAAAAAACATTTTAATTTGTCAAATAGGCCTTCGTTCAACCCAGTTTTCACTTCCAGGCTTACTGGTATGAGAATTGCTGATCAAGCCTGCTTTATAAAGCTAAGGAGGCTTGGCCCTGGTTAGTGCTTGGGTGGGAGACTCCCTGGTTCTATAAGCTTTTCAGTTTTATTCCTCATAAGTTTTTTTTTTTTTATTAAATAATAAAAAAAAAACATTTTAATTGGTCAAATAGGCCTTCGTTCAACCCAGTTTTCACTTCCAGGCTTACTGGTATGAGAATTGCTGATCAAGCCTGATTTATAAAGCTAAGCAGGCTTGGCCCTGGTTAGTGCTTGGATGGGAGACTCCCTGGTTCTATAAGCTTTTCAGTTTCATTCCTCATATAGTTTTTTTTTTTTTTTTTTAAATTAAAATAATTAAAAAAAAAAACATTTTAATTGGTCAAATAGGCCTTCGTTCAACCCAGTTTTCACATCCAGGCATACTGGTATGAGAATGGCTGATCAAGCCTGATTTATAAAGCTAAGCAGGCTTGGCCCTGGTTAGTGCTTGGATGGGAGACTCCCTGGTTCTATAAGCTTTTCAGTTTTATTCCTCATATGTTTTTTTTTTTTTTTTTTATATAATAAAAAAACAACATTTTAATTGGTCAAATAGGCCTTCGTTCAACCCAGTTTTCACGTCCAGGCATACTGGTAGAAGAATGGCTGATCAAGCCTTATTTAAAAAGCTAAGCAGGCTTGGCCCTGGTTAGTGCTTGGATGGGAGACTCCCTAGTTCTATAATCTTTTCAGTTTTATTCCTCATATGTTTTTTTTTATTAAATAATGAAAAAAAAAAAACATTTTAATTGGTCAAATAGGCCTTCGTTCAACCCAGTTTTCACATCCAGGCATACTGGTATGAGAATGGCTGATCAAGCCTGATTTATAAAGCTAAGCAGGCTTGGTCCTGGTTAGTGCTTGGATGGGAGACTCCCTGGTTCTATAAGCTTTTCAGTTTTATTCCTCATATAGTTTTTTTTTTTTTTTATTAAAATAATAAAAAAAAAAACATTTTAATTGGTCAAATAGGCCTTCGTTCAACACAGTTTTCACATCCAGGCATAATCGTATGAGAATGGCTGATCAAGCCTGATTTATAAAGCTAAGCAGGCTTGGCCCTGGTTAGTGCTTGGATGGGAGACTCCCTGGTTCTATAAGCTTTTCAGTTTTATTCCTCATATGGTTTTTTTTTTTTATATTAATAAAAAAAAAACATTTTAATTGGTCAAATAGGCCTTCGTTCAACCCAGTTTTCACTTCCAGGCTTACTGGTATGAGAATGGCTGATCAAGCCTGATTTATAAAGCTAAGCAGGCTTGGCCCTGGTTAGTGCTTGGATGGGAGACTCCCTGGTTCTATAAGCTTTTCAGTTTTATTGCTCATATGTTTTTTTTTCTTAATAAATAATAAAAAAAAAACATTTTAATTGGTCAAATAGGCCTTCGTTCAACCCAGTTTTCACATCCAGGCATACTGGTATGAGAATGGCTGATCAAGCCTGATTTATAAAGCTAAGCAGGCTTGGCCCTGGTTAGTGCTTGGATGGGAGACTCCCTGGTTCTATAAGCTTTTCAGTTTTATTCCTCATATGTTTTTTTATTTTTTTTTTTTAAATAATAAAAAAACAACATTTTAATTGGTCAAATAGGCCTTCGTTCAACCCAGTTTTCACATCCAGGCATACTGGTATGAGAATGGCTGATCAAGCCTGATTTAAAAAGCTAAGCAGGCTTGGCCCTGGTTAGTGCTTGGATGGGAGACTCCCTAGTTCTATAATCTTTTCAGTTTTATTCCTCATATGTTTTTTCTTTTTAAATAATGAAAAAAAAAACATTTTAATTGGTCAAATAGGCCTTCGTTCAACCCAGTTTTCACATCCAGGCATACTGGTATGAGAATGGCTGATCAAGCCTGATTTATAAAGCTAAGCAGGCTTGGCCCTGGTTAGTGCTTGGATGGGAGACTCCCTGGTTCTATAAGCTTTTCAGTTTTATTCCTCATATAGTTTTTTTTTTTTTTTTAATTAAAATAAAAAAAAAAAAAACATTTTAATTGGTCAAATAGGCCTTCGTTCAACACAGTTTTCACATCCAGGCATAATCGTATGAGAATGGCTGATCAAGCCTGATTTATAAAGCTAAGCAGGCTTGGCCCTGGTTAGTGCTTGGATGGGAGACTCCCTGGTTCTATAAGCTTTTCAGTTTTATTCCTCATATGGTTTTTTTTTTTTGTTTATTTAAAAAAACATTTTAATTGGTCAAATAGGCCTTCGTTCAACCCAGTTTTCACTTCCAGGCTTACTGGTATGAGAATGGCTGATCAAGCCTGATTTATAAAGCTAAGCAGGCTTGGCCCTGGTTAGTGCTTGGATGGGAGACTCCCTGGTTCTATAAGCTTTTCAGTTTTATTCCTCATATGTTTTTTTTTCTTATTAAATAATAAAAAAAAAAACATTTTAATTGGTCAAATAGGCCTTCGTTCAACCCAGTTTTCACATCCAGGCATACTGGTATGAGAATGGCTGATCAAGCCTGATTTATAAAGCTAAGCAGGCTTGGCCCTGGTTAGTGCTTGGATGGAAGACTCCCTGGTTCTATAAGCTTTTCAGTTTTATTCCTCATATGTTTTTTTTTTTTTTTTAAATAAAAAAAACATTTAAATTGGTCAAATAGGCGTTCGTTCAGCCCAGTTTTCACATCCAGGCATACTGGTATGAGAATGGCTGATCAAGCCTGATTTATAAAGCTAAGCAGGCTTGGCCTTGGTTAGTGCTTGGATGGGAGACTGCCTGGTTCTATAAGCTTTTCAGTTTTATTCCTCATATGTTTTTTTAAAAAAATAAAAAATAAAAAATAAACATTTTAATTGGTCAAATAGGCCTTCGTTCAACCCAGTTTTCACATCCAGGCATACTGGTATGAGAATGGCTGATCAAGCCTGATTTATAAAGCTAAGCAGGCTTGGCCCTGGTTAGTGCTTGGATGGGAGACTCCCTGGTCCTATAAGCTTTTCAGTTTTATTCCTCATATGTTTTTTTTTTTTTTTTTTTTTTTAAATAATAAAAAAAAAAACATTTTAATTGGTCAAATAGGCCTTTGTTCAACCCAGTTTTCACATCCAGGCATACTGGTATGAGAATGGCTGATCAAGCCTGATTTATAAAGCTAAGCAGGCTTGGCCCTGGTTAGTGCTTGGATGGGAGACTCCCTGGTCCTATAAGCTTTTCAGTTTTATTCCTCATATGTTTTTTTTTTTTTTTTTTTTTTTAAATAATAAAAAAAAAAACATTTTAATTGGTCAAATAGGCCTTTGTTCAACCCAGTTTTCACATCCAGGCATACTGGTATGAGAATGGCTGATCAAGCCTGATTTATAAAGCTAAGCAGGCTTGGCCCTGGTTAGTGCTTGGATGGGAGACTCCCTGGTTCTATAAGCTTTTCAGTTTTATTCCTCATATAGTTTTTTTTTTTTTTATTAAAATAATAAAAAAAAAAAAAACATTTTAATTGGTCAAATAGGCCTTCGTTCAACTCAGTTTTCACATCCAGGCATACTGGTATGAGAATGGCTGATCAAGCCTGATTTATAAAGCTAAGCAGCCTTGGCCCTGGTTAGTGCTTGGATGGGAGACTCCCTGGTTCTATAAGCTTTTCAGTTTTATTCCTCATATGTTTTTTTTTTTTTTTTTTAAATAATTAAAAAAAAACATTTTAATTGGTCAAATAGGCCTTCGTTCAACCCAGTTTTCACGTCCAGGCATACTGGTAGGAGAATGGCTGATCAAGCCTGATTTAAAAAGCTAAGCAGGCTTGGCCCTGGTTAGTGCTTGGATGGGAGACTCCCTGGTTCTATAATCTTTTCAGTTTTATTCCTCATATGTTTTTTTTTTTTTTTTTTTAAATAATTAAAAAAAAACATTGTAATTGGTCAAATAGGCCTTCGTTCAACCCAGTTTTCACATCCAGGCATACTGGTATGAGAATGGCTGATCAAGCCTGATTTATAAAGCTAAGCAGGCTTGGCCCTGGTTAGTGCTTGGATGGGAGACTCCCTGGTTCTATAAGCTTTTCAGTTTTATTCCTCATATGTTTTTTTATTTTTTTTTTCATTAAAATAATAAAAAAAAAAACATTTTAATTGGTCAAATAGGCCTTCGTTCAACCCAGTTTTCACATCCAGGCATACTGGTATAAGAATGGCTGAGCAAGCCTGATTTATAAAGCTAAGCAGGCTTGGCCCTGGTTAGTGCTTGGATGGGAGACTCCCTGGTTCTATAAGCTTTTCAGTTTTATTCCTCATATGATTTTTTTTTTTTTTTTTTAATTAAAAAAAAACTATAAAGCTTATAGAACTCCCTGGTTCTATAAGCTTTTCAGTTTTATTCCTCATATAGTTATTATTATTATTATTATTTTTTTTCTCATTAAAATAATAAAAAAAAAAACATTTTAATTGGTCAAATAGGCCTTCGTTCAACCCAGTTTTCACATCCAGGCATACTGGTATGAGAATGGCTGAGCAAGCCTGATTTATAAAGCTAAGCAGGCTTGGCCCTGGTTAGTGCTTGGATGGGAGACTCCCTGGTTCTATAAGCTTTTCAGTTTTATTCCTCATATGTTTTTTTATTTTTTTTTTCATTAAAATAATAAAAAAAAAAACATTTTAATTGGTCAAATAGGCCTTCGTTCAACCCAGTTTTCACATCCAGGCATACTGGTATGAGAATGGCTGATCAAGCCTGATTTATAAAGCTAAGCAGGCTTGGCCCTGGTTAGTGCTTGGATGGGAGACTCCCTGGTTCTATAAGCTTTTCAGTTTTATTCCTCATATAGTTTTTTTTTTTTTTTTTTTTTTTTTTTTTTTTTTTTTTTTCATTAAAATAATAAAAAAAAAACATTTTAATTGGTCAAATAGGCCTTCGTTCAACCCAGTTTTCACATCCAGGCATACTGGTATGAGAATGGCTGATCAAGCCTGATTTATAAAGCTAAGCAGGGTTGGTCTTGGTTAGTGCTTGGATGGGAGACTCCCTGGTTCTATAAGCTTTTCAGTTCTATTCCTCATATTTTTTATTTATTTAAAAAAAAAAAAAAAAAACATTTTAATTGGTCAAATAGGCCTTCGTTCAACCCAGTTTTCACATCCAGGCATACTGGTATGAGAATGGCTGATCAAGCCTGATTTATAAAGCTAAGCAGGCTTGGCCCTGGTTAGTGCTTGGATGGGAGACTCCCTGGTTCTATAAGCTTTTCAGTTTTATTCCTCATATGTTTTTTTTTTTTTTAAATAATAAAAAAAAAACATTTTAATTGGTCAAATAGGCCTTCGTTCAACCCAGTTTTCACATCCAGGCATACTGATTTGAGAATGGCTGATCAAGCCTGATTTATAAAGCTAAGCAGGCTTGGCCCTAGTTAGTGCTTCGATGGGAGACTCCCTGGTTCTATAAGCTTTTCAGTTTTATTCCTCATAAAGGTTTTTTTTTTTTTTTTTTTTTTTTCATTAAAATAATTAAAAAAAAACATTTTAATTGGTCAAATAGGCCTTCGTTCAACCCAGTTTTCACATCCAGGCATACTGGTATGAGAATGGCTGATCAAGCCTGATTTATAAAGCTAAGCAGGCTTGGCCCTAGTTAGTGCTTCGATGGGAGACTCCCTGGTTCTATAAGCTTTTCAGTTTTATTCCTCATAAAGCTTTTTTTTTTTTTTTTTTTTTTTTTTTTGAATAATGAAAAAAAAACATTTTAATTGGTCAAATATGCCTTCGTTCAACCCAGTTTTCACATCCAGGCATACTGGTATGAGAATGGCTGATCAAGCCTGATTTATAAAGCTAAGCAGGCTTGGCCCTGGTTAGTGCTTAGATGGGAGACTCCCTGGTCCTATAAGCTTTTCAGTTTTATTCCTCATATAGTTTTTTTTTTTTTTTTTTTTCATTAAAATAATAAAAAAAAAAACATTTTAATTGGTCAAATAGGCCTTCGTTCAACCCAGTTTTCACATCCAGGCATACTGGTATGAGAATGGCTGATCAAGCCTGATTTATAAAGCTAAGCAGGCTTGGTCTTGGTTAGTGCTTGGATGGGAGACTCCCTGGTTCTATAAGCTTTTCAGTTCTATTCCTCATATTTTTTATTTATTTTTAAAAAAAAAAAAAAAAAACATTTTAATTGGTCAAATAGGCCTTCGTTCAATCCAGTTTTCACATCCAGGCATACTGGTATGAGAATGGCTGATCAAGCCTGATTTATAAAGCTAAGCAGGCTTGGCCCTGGTTAGTGCTTGGATGGGAGACTCCCTGGTTCTATAAGCTTTTCAGTTTTATTCCTCATATGTTTTTTTTTTTTTTAAATAATAAAAAAAAAACATTTTAATTGGTCAAATAGGCCTTCGTTCAACCCAGTTTTCACATCCAGGCATACTGGTATGAGAATGGCTGATCAAGCCTGATTTATAAAGCTAAGCAGGCTTGGCCCTAGTTAGTGCTTCGATGGGAGACTCCCTGGTTCTATAAGCTTTTCAGTTTTATTCCTCATAAAGGTTTTTTTTTTTTTTTTTTTTTTTCATTAAAATAATAAAAAAAAAACATTTTAATTGGTCAAATAGGCCTTCGTTCAACCCAGTTTTCACATCCAGGCATACTGGTATGAGAATGGCTGATCAAGCCTGATTTATAAAGCTAAGCAGGCTTGGCCCTAGTTAGTGCTTCGATGGGAGACTCCCTGGTTCTATAAGCTTTTCAGTTTTATTCCTCATAAAGCTTTTTTTTTTTTTTTTTTTTTGAATAATGAAAAAAAAACATTTTAATTGGTCAAATAGGCCTTCGTTCAACCCAGTTTTCACATCCAGGCATACTGGTATGAGAATGGCTGATCAAGCCTGATTTATAAAGCTAAGCAGGCTTGGCCCTGGTTAGTGCTTAGATGGGAGACTCCCTGGTCCTATAAGCTTTTCAGTTTTATTCCTCATATGTTTTTTTTTTTTTTTTTTTTTTAAATAATAAAAAAAAAACATTTTAATTGGTCAAATAGGCCTTCGTTCAACCCAGTTTTCACATCCAGGCATACTGGTATGAGAATGGCTGATCAAGCCTGATTTATAAAGCTAAGCAGGCTTGGCCCTAGTTAGTGCTTCGATGGGAGACTCCCTGGTTCTATAAGCTTTTCAGTTTTATTCCTCATAAAGGTTTTTTTTTTTTTTTTTTTTTTTTTTTGAATAATGAAAAAAAAACATTTTAATTGGTCAAATAGGCCTTCGTTCAACCCAGTTTTCACATCCAGGCATACTGGTATGAGAATGGCTGATCAAGCCTGATTTATAAAGCTAAGCAGGCTTGGCTCTGGTTAGTGCTTGGATGGGAGACTCCCTGGTTCTATAAGCTTTTCAGTTTTATTCCTCATATGATTTTTTTTTTTTTTAATTTAAATTAAAAAAAAAAAAAAAATGGTCAAATAGGCCTTCGTTCAACCCAGTTTTCACATCCAGGCATACTGGTATGAGAATGGCTGATCAAGCCTGATTTAAAAAGCTAAGCAGGCTTGGCCCTGGTTAGTGCTTGGATGGGAGACTCCCTGGTTCTATAAGCTTTTCAGTTTTATTCCTCATATAGATTTTTTTTTTTTTTTTTTTTTTTTTTTCTCATTAAAATAATAAAAAAAAAAACATTTTAATTGGTCAAATAGGCCTTCGTTCAACCCAGTTTTCACATCCAGGCATACTGGTATGAGAATGGCTGATCAAGCCTGATTTATAAAGCTAAGCAGGCTTGGCCCTGGTTAGTGCTTGGATGGGAGACTCCCTGGTTCTATAAGCTTTTCAGTTTTATTCCTCATATGATTTTTTTTTTTTTTTTTTAATTAAATTAAAAAAAAAAAAAAAAAATGGTCAAATAGGCCTTCGTTCAACCCAGTTTTCACATCCAGGCATACTGGTATGAGAATGGCTGATCAAGCCTGATTTATAAAGCTAAGCAGGCTTGGCCCTGGTTAGTGCTTGGATGGGAGACTCCCTGGTTCTATAAGCTTTTCAGTTTTATTCCTCATATAGTTATTATTATTATTATTTTTTTTTTTCTCATTAAAATAATAAAAAAAAAAACATTTTAATTGGTCAAATAGGCCTTCGTTCAACCCAGTTTTCACATCCAGGCATACTGGTATGAGAATGGCTGAGCAAGCCTGATTTATAAAGCTAAGCAGGCTTGGCCCTGGTTAGTGCTTGGATGGGAGACTCCCTGGTTCTATAAGCTTTTCAGTTTTATTCCTCATATGTTTTTTTATTTTTTTTTTCATTAAAATAATAAAAAAAAAAACATTTTAATTGGTCAAATAGGCCTTCGTTCAACCCAGTTTTCACATCCAGGCATACTGGTATGAGAATGGCTGATCAAGCCTGATTTATAAAGCTAAGCAGGCTTGGCCCTGGTTAGTGCTTGGATGGGAGACTCCCTGGTTCTATAAGCTTTTCAGTTTTATTCCTCATATAGTTTTTTTTTTTTTTTTTTTTTTTTTTTTTTTTTTCATTAAAATAATAAAAAAAAAACATTTTAATTGGTCAAATAGGCCTTCGTTCAACCCAGTTTTCACATCCAGGCATACTGGTATGAGAATGGCTGATCAAGCCTGATTTATAAAGCTAAGCAGGGTTGGTCTTGGTTAGTGCTTGGATGGGAGACTCCCTGGTTCTATAAGCTTTTCAGTTCTATTCCTCATATTTTTTATTTATTTAAAAAAAAAAAAAAAAAACATTTTAATTGGTCAAATAGGCCTTCGTTCAACCCAGTTTTCACATCCAGGCATACTGGTATGAGAATGGCTGATCAAGCCTGATTTATAAAGCTAAGCAGGCTTGGCCCTGGTTAGTGCTTGGATGGGAGACTCCCTGGTTCTATAAGCTTTTCAGTTTTATTCCTCATATGTTTTTTTTTTTTTTAAATAATAAAAAAAAAACATTTTAATTGGTCAAATAGGCCTTCGTTCAACCCAGTTTTCACATCCAGGCATACTGGTATGAGAATGGCTGATCAAGCCTGATTTATAAAGCTAAGCAGGCTTGGCCCTAGTTAGTGCTTCGATGGGAGACTCCCTGGTTCTATAAGCTTTTCAGTTTTATTCCTCATAAAGGTTTTTTTTTTTTTTTTTTTTTTTTCATTAAAATAATTAAAAAAAAACATTTTAATTGGTCAAATAGGCCTTCGTTCAACCCAGTTTTCACATCCAGGCATACTGGTATGAGAATGGCTGATCAAGCCTGATTTATAAAGCTAAGCAGGCTTGGCCCTAGTTAGTGCTTCGATGGGAGACTCCCTGGTTCTATAAGCTTTTCAGTTTTATTCCTCATAAAGCTTTTTTTTTTTTTTTTTTTTTTTTTTTGAATAATTAAAAAAAAAACATTTTAATTGGTCAAATAGGCCTTCGTTCAACCCAGTTTTCACATCCAGGCATACTGGTATGAGAATGGCTGATCAAGCCTGATTTATAAAGCTAAGCAGGCTTGGCCCTGGTTAGTGCTTAGATGGGAGACTCCCTGGTCCTATAAGCTTTTCAGTTTTATTCCTCATATAGTTTTTTTTTTTTTTTTTTTCATTAAAATAATAAAAAAAAAAAACATTTTAATTGGTCAAATAGGCCTTCGTTCAACCCAGTTTTCACATCCAGGCATACTGGTATGAGAATGGCTGATCAAGCCTGATTTATAAAGCTAAGCAGGCTTGGTCTTGGTTAGTGCTTGGATGGGAGACTCCCTGGTTCTATAAGCTTTTCAGTTCTATTCCTCATATTTTTTATTTATTTAAAAAAAAAAAAAAAAAAACATTTTAATTGGTCAAATAGGCCTTCGTTCAATCCAGTTTTCACATCCAGGCATACTGGTATGAGAATGGCTGATCAAGCCTGATTTATAAAGCTAAGCAGGCTTGGCCCTGGTTAGTGCTTGGATGGGAGACTCCCTGGTTCTATAAGCTTTTCAGTTTTATTCCTCATATGTTTTTTTTTTTTTTAAATAATAAAAAAAAAACATTTTAATTGGTCAAATAGGCCTTCGTTCAACCCAGTTTTCACATCCAGGCATACTGGTATGAGAATGGCTGATCAAGCCTGATTTATAAAGCTAAGCAGGCTTGGCCCTAGTTAGTGCTTCGATGGGAGACTCCCTGGTTCTATAAGCTTTTCAGTTTTATTCCTCATAAAGGTTTTTTTTTTTTTTTTTTTTTTTAATTAAAATAATAAAAAAAAAAACATTTTAATTGGTCAAATAGGCCTTCGTTCAACCCAGTTTTCACATCCAGGCATACTGGTATGAGAATGGCTGATCAAGCCTGATTTATAAAGCTAAGCAGGCTTGGCCCTAGTTAGTGCTTCGATGGGAGACTCCCTGGTTCTATAAGCTTTTCAGTTTTATTCCTCATAAAGCTTTTTTTTTTTTTTTTTTTTTTTTTTTGAATAATGAAAAAAAAACATTTTAATTGGTCAAATAGGCCTTCGTTCAACCCAGTTTTCACATCCAGGCATACTGGTATGAGAATGGCTGATCAAGCCTGATTTATAAAGCTTAGCAGGCTTGGCCCTGGTTAGTGCTTAGATGGGAGACTCCCTGGTCCTATAAGCTTTTCAGTTTTATTCCTCATATGTTTTTTTTTTTTTTTTTTTTTTAAATAATAAAAAAAAAACATTTTAATTGGTCAAATAGGCCTTCGTTCAACCCAGTTTTCACATCCAGGCATACTGGTATGAGAATGGCTGATCAAGCCTGATTTATAAAGCTAAGCAGGCTTGGCCCTAGTTAGTGCTTCGATGGGAGACTCCCTGGTTCTATAAGCTTTTCAGTTTTATTCCTCATAAAGCTTTTTTTTTTTTTTTTTTTTTTTTTTTGAATAATGAAAAAAAAACATTTTAATTGGTCAAATAGGCCTTCGTTCAACCCAGTTTTCACATCTAGGCATACTGGTATGAGAATGGCTGATCAAGCCTGATTTATAAAGCTAAGCAGGCTTGGCTCTGGTTAGTGCTTGGATGGGAGACTCCCTGGTTCTATAAGCTTTTCAGTTTTATTCCTCATATGATTTTTTTTTTTTTTAATTTAAATTAAAAAAAAAAAAAAATGGTCAAATAGGCCTTCGTTCAACCCAGTTTTCACATCCAGGCATACTGGTATGAGAATGGCTGATCAAGCCTGATTTAAAAAGCTAAGCAGGCTTGGCCCTGGTTAGTGCTTGGATGGGAGACTCCCTGGTTCTATAAGCTTTTCAGTTTTATTCCTCATATAGATTTTTTTTTTTTTTTTTTTTTATCATTAAAATAATAAAAAAAAAAACATTTTAATTGGTCAAATAGGCCTTCGTTCAACCCAGTTTTCACATCCAGGCATACTGGTATGAGAATGGCTGAGCAAGCCTGATTTATAAAGCTAAGCAGGCTTGGCCCTGGTTAGTGCTTGGATGGGAGACTCCCTGGTTCTATAAGCTTTTCAGTTTTATTCCTCATATGTTTTTTTTTTTTTTTTTAAATAAAATTATAAAAAATAATCATTTTAATTGGTCAAATAGGCCTTCGTTCAACCCAGTTTTCACATCCAGGCATACTGGTATGAGAATGACTGATCAAGCCTGATTTATAAAGCTAAGCAGGCTTGGCCCTGGTTAGTGCTTCGATGGGAGACTCCCTGGTTCTATAAGCTTTTCAGTTTTATTCCTCATATGTTTTTTTTTTTTTTTTTTTTTTTTTTTAAATAATAAAAAAAAAAACATTTTAATTGGTCAAATACTCCTTCGTTCAACCCAGTTTTCACATCCAGGCATACTGGTAGGAGAATGGCTGATCAAGCCTGATTTAAAAAGCTAAGCAGGCTTGGCCCTGGTTAGTGCTTGGATGGGAGACTCCCTGGTTCTAAAAGCTTTTCAGTTCTATTTCTCATATTTTTTTTTTTTTTTTTTTTAATTAAAAAAAAAACATTTTAATTGGTCAAATAGGCCTTCGTTCAACCCAGTTTTCACATCCAGGCATACTGGTATGAGAATGACTGATCAAGCCTGATTTATAAAGCTAAGCAGGCTTGGCCCTGGTTAGTGCTTCGATGGGAGACTCCCTGGTTCTATAAGCTTTTCAGTTTTATTCCTCATATGTTTTTTTTTTTTTTTTTTTTTCAATAAAAAAAAAAAAAAAAAAATTTATTAGTCAAATAGGCCTTCGTTCAACCCAGTTTTCGCGTCCAGGCATACTGGTAGGAGAATGGCTGATCAAGCCTGATTTATAAAGCTAAGCAGGCTTGGCCCTGGTTAGTGCTTGGATGGGAGACTCCCTGGTTCTATAAGCTTTTCAGTTTTATTCCTCATATAGTTTTTTTTTTTTTTTTTTTTTTTCCCTCATTAAAATAATAAAAAAAAAACATTTTAATTGGTCAAATAGGCCTTCGTTCAACCCAGTTTTCACATCCAGGCATACTGGTATGAGAATGGCTGATCAAGCCTGATTTATAAAGCTAAGCAGGCTTGGCCCTGGTTAGTGCTTGGATGGGAGACTCCCTGGTTCTATAAGCTTTTCAGTTTTATTCCTCATATGTTTTTTTTTTTTTTAA